>NW_026594428.1:2273278-2346760 GCF_907164565.1 Psammomys obesus | reverse complement strand
TAATTACCTCCCCCTGAGGGGGAAGCAGCATTACCAGGCCACAGAAGAAGACAATACAGCCACTCCTGATGAGACCTAATTGACTAGGATCAGAAGGAAGGAAAAGAAGTCCTCCCCTATCAGTGGATTTGGGGAAGGGCTTGCATGCAGAGGGTGGAGGAAGGGAGGGATTGGGATGGGAGGAGGGAGAGAACCACAGAAGGGATACAAAGTGAATAGAGTGTAATTAATAAAGAAAAAAAAAGATCAGAAGGAAGGAGAGGAGGACATCCCTTATCAGTGGACTTGGGGAGGGGCATGCATGAAGAAGGGGGAGGGAGGGTGGGACTGGGAGGGGAGGAGGGAGGGGCTTATGGAGGATACAAAGTGAATGAAGTGTAATTAATAAAATAAAAAAATAACACCTCAAAAAAAGTGGGGTACAGAGCTAAACTGAGAACTCTCAACAGAAGAATATCGAATGGCAGAAAAAAAAAAACACTTTAAAAATAATCAAGTCTTAGTCATTCAGGAAATGAAAATCAAAACAACCCTGAGATTTCATCTCACACACATCAGAACAGCTAAGATCAAAAATTCAAGGGATGATACATGCTGGAAATGATGCAGCGGAGAAAAGGAAACCATCCCCCATTGCTGGTAGGAATGTAACCTAATACAACGACTTTGGAAATCAATCTTGCACTTCCTCAGAAAATTAGGAATAGTGCTTCCTCAAAATCCAGCTATACAACTCCTAGGAATATAGACAAAAGATGTTCCACCATTCAATAAGGACATTTGCTCAACCATATTCATAACAGCTCTATTCATAATAGCCAGAATCTAGAAACAACCCAGATGTCCCTAAACCAAGGAATGGATTCAGAAAATATGGTATATTTATACAATGGAATGCTACTCATCAACAAAAACAATGAGATCATAAAATTTGCAGGCAAAAGGATGGAACTAGAGCAGATCTTGCTGAGTGAGGTATCCCAGAAGAAGAAAGACACACATGGTTTATACTCGCTTAAAAGTGGATATTAACCATATAATATAGGATAAATATACTAAAATCTATAGTCCTAAGGAAACTAAACAACAAGGAGGACCCTAGGGAAAAGGCTTAATCCTCATTCAGATTGGCAAACAGGATAGGCATCACAAGAAGAAGACAAGGAGCAGGACAGGAGCTTTCCACAGAGGGTCTCTGAAAGCCTCTACCCATGTAGGTATCGAAGGACATACTGAGACTCATAGCCAAACTTTGGGCAGAGTGCCAGAATCCTTATGGAGGAAGAGGGAGATAAAAAGACCTGGAGGGGAGAGGAACTCCATAAGGAGGAAAACAGAGCCAAATACCTGGGCCCATGGGACCTGTAGAAACAAACACTCCAAATAAGGACTATGCATGAAGAAGGCCTAGAACACCTGTTCACAAGTCCATAGGCTGCTCAATTTCCAAGTGGATTCCATAGTAAAGTGTACAGGAGATGTCTCTGACATAAACTCAGTGGTCAGCTCTTTGGTCACCTCCCCCGGGGCTTTGTAGTCTTGCCAGGCCACAGAAGAAGAAGATGCAGCCAGCTTTGATGAAACCTGATATGCTGGGGTCACATAGAAGGGAAGAAGTTCCTCCCCTATCAGGCTACTGGGGAAAAGAAAGAGTGAGGTTGGGTGGGACTAAGAAGAAACAAGGGAGAGGGCTGCAGTGAGGACACAAAGTGATAAATTGTGCTAAATATATAAATAAGCTAAATTTTAAAATAATTCTGTCTGGATTCTAATGTTTATCCTATATTTTCCTACATTATATCTCTAATATCCACTTATAAGTGAGTAAATGCTATATGTGTCTTTCTACTTCTGCCTACAGATTGGGAAAGAATCTTCACCAACCCTTTATCTGACAGAGGACTAATATCCAGTATATATAAAGAACTAAAGAAGCTGAAAAGCAGCAAACCAAGTAATCCACTTAAAAATGGGGAACAGAGCTAAACAGAGAACTCTCTGTAGAGGAATATCGAATGACAGAGAAGCATTTAAAGAAATGCTCAACCTCATTAGCCATTAGGGAAATGCAAGGGAAAACAAAATAGAGGAAGTGAACTTAGCCTGATAGTTCATTGTTTTCTGCTTCCTAACTGCCATAGTGATGAGACCAGTAGTCTTTTTGTGGTCTTGCCACAGTAACACGTGGAAACTGATAGCCAAAATTACCTGTCCTTCCTTAAGTTTTTATTCTCAGACATTTAGCAAAAAGAAAAGTAAAAATATAAAGACAATGAGAAAGTTTACTCTGAACCAACACATCCCTGTGAGCAGGGATGGAGAGACTCGTAATGAAAGAAATTAGGAGAAAAATATATATTGCATTCTTGCTAATGTAACTCAACATTTGTCTAATATTGTACTAGTGGACATGACATTACACCATGTCTTTGAAATTTTCAATATGGACTCGGCTGTAGTAGCTTTCTAGAGTGCTACCAAAACATTAGAATTAGACAGAGGCCATTGAGGCTGCCAGCCTCCCTGACTGAACAGACATCATGATCACTGCTTCTACAATATATTAATAGCCACTGGTAAACCATCCACCCAACTGCTAAAATTTACCAATCTAATAGTCATATATACACATGTGTAAAATTTAATATCTGATTTGATATTGCTTTTTTCTAAAGATCACCGACAAACTTCCATTTTGAAACCATTCCCAGCATCATTCATAGACTATTTCTTTGTCTACATGCATGGTCCTTTGTTGGAGTATGCATACCCAGGTTTAACTTACCACCCACATATTGTTGCATTTTTCTTATGTAAAAGAAACAATTCAACCATTTTACAATTCAGAGTATTATAACTACGACCTCCGATAGTCAAGAATATAATAGATGTTTTGGTTTCTTTGTATGTTATGTAAATATGTTTTGTTTTAATCCCAAATATGGGATATTAGTTGGGATATAGTTTTTTCACATGTGTTAATTGACTCATGTGGCATAGCTTTTGCCAACTGGTAATAGCCTTCTAAGTGCAGCAAGGAGAGGGGATTGGTATAGGACTCTGGAGAATATAAAAGACAGCCCAGCGAGAGGAGTGTGGGGGTTCGTGTTGTTGACATGTGGCTTGACCAGAGACAACAGTGTGGTAGTTTGGAGCAGACAGACTGAGAGAAACTCTTTGGGGTCAAGTGGTATGGAGGAGACTGCTGGTTGCATTTGCTGTTGATGGAGATTGGTATATAGCCTTAAAAGTCCCATTGACCTTCAACAACTGGGAGAAGTAAAGGGCTTTAGCCTCACAACCTTCTCTCTCCTATGTAGGGCTGGAAGGTTGTAAGGGGGGTTGATGCTGACACACACCAAATAAAAGAGTTGTAAAAAACAGTGCTGCACAAAACTTCATAACTCTATCATTGTTGGAACTTTAAATAAACCAACTGTAAAAGGCTGGCTTTTGTTTCCACATCTAAGTTTTCAATGTCCTTGAAATCTCATTAAAATATTCCCTTGATGCTTTAAATCCATGGGGAAATCAAAAAAATTTCAATTATCATTGTAACAATTGTCTATGGGGAATAAATTAACAAAATTCCTGGTTCTGAGAGAGAGAGGGAGAAGGTGAGAGAGAGAAAGAGTGAGTGAGCCCTCATATATATAAATAGTATGGCAATGTCATAAGAAAACGAAATATAATTTGATATGAACGTAGCTAGAAAGGGTTTATAAAATAGGATTCCAAGCCTGAAAACAGTAGAGAGGAAATATGTGATAAATTACGTGTACTTTAAATAAAATTTGTTTGGGAAATAAATTAAAATAATAAGTTGTAAATTAATAAATTGACTAAATTAATATTCATAAATATTAGTTTAAATTTAATATTTGTAACTATTAATATAAAGGGTTATATTAGTCTTCCAAAGATTATCAATATATTATAAAATAATATAAATATCTCATAAAAATACAAATAAATAATATGAACTCTTATCTAAAGACTCTCCTGAAGTTTCATAGGTAATCTCAATAATTTGCTGTATCAGAAGGTAGAAGAGTAGAAACACAAGTTCAGCCTGTATGATATGCTGTCAAAGAAGGAAGAAGAGGTGATAGAGAAGTACTCATGACCAATATGCAATAAACAGGTTAATTCATTGTGATGAAGGAAATGTGTTTTGGCCTAGATGCATAGCTGCAGACAGAAAAACAGACTTTAATATGTTGAGTCATACAAAGGAGATACAAGAAGTCTGTTGAAAGACACAGAAGAAATTTTGATTAGGTGCTGGCCACAAAATGTGGAGTAATTATACTTTAAAATACAATAAAATATTTTTTAGAGATATTTAGGTTGCATAGCATTCCTTATACGTTGAAACATAGCATAGTCTCTTGGGATGAAATCATTGCGTAGACTGAGCTCTACTGTGAACTCAGTTCTGAGCTGGAACTGTGGAATGTTTCCTGTCTTTCATTTATTTGTATTATCTTCAGCATTTTTTCTTCACCTAGTCTATGATACTATTGTACTTGAAGCATTGTGATTGTTCATGACCACTTTTCCTCAATAAAACCCTTCTTATTCTCTGAGAGAAAGAGAGAGAGCAGTCCACATTCTGAGGAGAAAGACAATATTGTAAATGTTACATGACCACATCTAAAAGGGAAAGCACGAAGCCCTCTAAAAGAAGAAAAAATAAATAAAAATAATAACAAATCAACTTCAATGTCCTATAAAATGTACTATAAAAGAGGTCACTAGAGTACTACCTCACATCGTCCCTACACGTTGGACTCAGGGAACACGTCTGATCAAATAGTATAGAGGAATTGGTGAAAATCATGTTCAGTAAGAGACCCTGTCTCTAAAAACAAAAATGCAGAACAACAGGTAAAGACAGCAGATACTGACATCTGTCACACACACACACACACACATACACACACCACCACCATCAAGATGTATTGTTCTAGAGCTATACTCTTTTTTTAAGAATTATATCTCTTATATTTAATATGACAAACTGTATTTTTACAGCAATTCATAATTTTTTATACTTTCAAGTTTCTGACAATGTATAAATATTATTATTAAAAGAAAAAATGAAGGAACTAAATGTAAGATAGCCTGGGATCGATAATTAATCATTTTCTCTCTTGCAGGTTCTAGGCTAAAAGGTAGTCAGTTCAATAGAATTCTGTTCCTGATACAGTCATAAATGGTTATGGGAAAGGCATCTAGCAGTAACTTAAAAAGAAGAGGCATTGACATTTCTTCATAATTACGAAGGTTGTCTATTTTCTCTCATTTCTGAAGTGCTGTTATAAGTATAAGCATGTCCCACATTTTTTTCCAGCTGTAAGAATTTTTTTTATTATTAATTACACTTTATTCATTTTGTATCCCCCCATAAGCCCCCCCTCCTCCCCTCCCGATCCCAACCTCCCTCCCCTTTCTGCATGCATGCCACTCCCCAAGTCCACTGATAGGGGAGGTTCTCCTCTTCTTTCTGATCTTAGTCTATCAGTTCTCATCAAAAGTGGCTGCATTGTCCTCTACTGTGGCCTGGTAAGGCTGCTCCCCGCTCAGGGGGAAGTGATCAACGAGCAGGCCAATCAGATTATGTCAGAGGCAGTCCCTCTTCCCATTACTATGTAACCCACTTGGACACTGAACTGCCATGGGCTACATCTGTGCAGGGGTTCCAGGTCATCTCCACGAATAGTCCTTGGTTGGAGTATGAGTCTCTGGGAAGTTCCCTGTGTTCAAATTATCTTGTTCTGTTGCTCTCCTTGTGGAGTTCCCATCCCCTCCAGCTCTTACTATTTCCCACTTCTTACATAAAATTCCATTCACTCTGCCCATCAGTTGGCCATCAGGCTCAGCATCTGCTTTGACAGTCTATACTGCAGAAGCTTTCAGAGGCCCTCTGTGGCAGGTTTCAAGGTTGTTTCCTGTTTTCTTCTGACTTTCAGAGGCCCTCTGTAGCAGGTTCCGAGGTTGTTTCCTATTTTCTTTTTCTTCTGATGTCCGTCCTCTTTGCCTTTCAGGATGGGGATTGAACATTTTAGTTAGGGTCCTCTCTTTTGCTTAGTTTGTTTAGATGTACAGATTTCAGTGGGTTTATTCTATGTTGTATGTTTATATGAGTGAGTATATACCATGTGTGTCTTTTTGTTTCTGGGGCAACTCACTCAGGATGATCCTTTCCAGGTCCCACCATTTACCTGCAAATTTCATGATTTCCTTATTTTTCATTGCTGAGTAATACTCCATTGTATAGATGTACCACAGTTTCTGCATCCATTTTTCAGTTGAGGGGCATCTGGGTTGTTTCCAGCTTCTGGCTATTACAAAGAAAGCTGCTACAAACATGGTTGAACAAATGTCCTTTTTGTGTACTTGTGCCTCTTTTGGGTATATGCCTAGGAGTGGTATGGCTGGATCTTGAGGAAGCACTATTCCTAGTTGTCTGAGAAAGCGCCAGATTGATTTCCAGAGTGGTTGTACCAGTTTACATTCCCACCAGCAGTGGAGAAGGGTTCCCCTTTCTCCACAACCTCTCCAGCATGTGTTGTCCCTTGAGTTTTTCATCTTGGCCATTCTGATGGGTGTAAGGTGACATCTCAGGGTTGTTTTGATTTGCATTTCCCTAATGGCTAATGAGGTTGAGCATTTCTTTAAGTGCTTCTCTGCCATTTGATATTCCTCTACAGAGAATTCTCTCTTTAGCTCTGTTCCCCATTTTTTAAGTGGATTACTTGGTTTATTGCTTTTCAGCTTGTTTAGTTCTTTATATATATTGGATATGAGTCCTCTGTCAGATAAAGGGTTGGTGATGATTCTTTCCCAATCTGTAGGCAGTCTTAAGAACTACACATGATCAGTGGACTTAGAGTGAGGCTTGGGAGGAGATAAGGGAGGGAAGGTGGGATTGGGAATGAATGATGAAGGAGGCTACAGCTGTGATACAAAGTGAATACATTGTAATTAATATAAAAACTTAAAATTAATAATAAAGAAAATGAAAAAAAAAAAAGAACTACACATAAGAGAGAAATGGGAGCTGACCAAATGTCCCAGTGGTTCAGATCAAATAATGTTCTTGTATAGGATGGGAGTGTATTTTCTTGCAGCACGTTATATGGCTCAGAAACATCTGTAAATCCAGCTCCAGGGGAATCTGACACTTTCTTCTGCCTTCCTTCGGCTACTGAACTTACATGCACACACACACACACACACACACACACACACACGTACATACACACACGCATGCACCCACACACACTCACAAAATTAAAAATAAATAAATTCAAAATAAAGAAAACACAGGTGAAAGTGTATAATGAAAACCTTTGTCCAAAAGCCACACAAGAAAATATTTTGGTGTGAGGAAGCCTGTATAATTTGGCAGCATCAGATAGTATTGACTTCTTGTGTCATGATAACCTTATATAGATAAAACACCTTCCTAAATAATTCCTGGAGCTCTGAAACATGGTAAGTTTCAGATAATAAATCTATAATATATTTAGTAGTTATTAAATGTCAGTTCATTATGCACTAATAGAGGATTAATATACAATGCCTCACAAGTAATATCTAATTTTCTTAAAGTTTAATAACTAACATAAGTTATTTTTCTTTGTAGAGTATGAATGACAAATTCTAAGACCCTGTAATGCTAACAAAATAGAATTTAAAAAGAAAGACAACAGTGTACTTGGATATTAAACTTCCAGATCTGTAGCTAATTAAAGTTTACTTCTTATACCCAGCAGTTGACAATGATGCTCAATCCAACATGGCCTTTATTCGGAGATGCAATGGCTCCTAATGTATGGTTTTGTAGCATTGTCTTTGTTTTCTCCAGTCAGTTTGATCTCTGAGTTTTCGATTTCAGGGTAGCCAGAACACCAGGTAAATGAAAATGCAAAGTCAGGCTCAGGAGAGAGGTGCAAAAGAGTAAGGAAAGGTTATTTTTCTACCATTCACCCTGAGTGCTAGATCAAGAAATGGAGAGTGTGGTGGGTTGGGAATGGGTTCGGTTTAGCTATGTCTTAGAATTGTTTACATGCACTGTCTCCAAGGTTTTCAAACCTCTGCGGATGGCAGCAGAAGCAAAGAGGAAGGTTGTCTGAGCTTGTCAGAACCAGGGATTCATGAGGCAGAATGATACATTGCTGCTGTCAGTGTGGTGGAAGCAGGCGTTGGCTGAATGTATAATAAACACAACCAAAAAAAAAAAAAAAGTCAAATAACTACATTTCGTTTTAAAAATATGGAATCAGATAACAAGAACATGCAACCTCTTCTTTCCCTTCTAAAGAAAAATGGTAGAAAAAATGTAACAGGTAGCTATTTGGTGATCAGTTATGGAAACATTGAGAACTTTTTTTTTTTTTTTTAATTTATCATTAGGATCATTGTGACCTTTAGTTCAATATATAAATCTTACCACTTTTTGAACATTTGTGAATCATATTTATATCAATATTAATTTATTCTTAATATTTATGATATGATGAACAACTACAAAAATATTCCAGAACAGATTCTTGAAAAAATTAAGAAATAAATGTAAAGGTTGATAAAATTTATTTATTTATTTATTTTATTAATTACACTTTATTCATTTCGTATCTCCCCATAAGCCCCTCCCTCCTCCCCTCCCGATCCCACCCTCCCTCCCCTTTCTTCATGCATGCCACTCCCCAAGTCCACTGATAGGGGAGGTTCTCCTCTTCTTTCTGATCTTAGTCTATCAGTTCTCATCAAAATTGGCTGCGTTGTCCTCTACGGTGGCCTGGTAAGGCTGCTCCCCCCTCAGGGGGAAGTGAACAATGAGCAGGACAATCAGATTATGTCAGACGCAGTCCCTCTTCCCATTACTATGTAACCCACTTGGACACTGAACTGCCATGGGCTACATCTGTGCAGGGGTTCCAGGTCATCTCCACGAATAGTCCTTGGTTGGAGTATGATTTTCTGGGAAGTTCCCTGTGTTCAAATTATCTTGTTCTGTTGCTCTTCTTGTGGAATTCCCATCCCCTCCAGCTCTTACTATTTCCCACTTCTTACATAAAATTCCATTCACTCTGCCCATCAGTTGGCCATCAGGCTCAGCATCTGCTTTGACAGTCTATATTGCAGAAGCTTTCAGAGGCCCTCTGTGGCAGGTTTCAAGGTTGTTTCCTGTTTTCTTCTGGCTTTCAGAGGCCCTCTGTAGTAAAGAAATAAATTATTTTTAAAAAATGCAAGGGTTGGAAGATGGCTTAGTGATTTGTGGGCATTCCTGGAAAGGGACCACAGGGACTCACAGACTAGGGTGAATTCTGCTGATGTGACTGAGGAAGTAGTGGGGCAGAGGTGCATGGCCTGATGTTGGGGAACCTGCCTGGAGACCAGCAACTGGAGGAACCTCATTGGTGCCCCAAAGCTATATGATGTGCTCTCTCTTCCTAAAATAAACGAGTCTTCATCAGCTTGGCTTACCCAGCTCTTGGTGTTTGTGTGACTCTGGTGCGACTCACCCCCTCATCCCCCTGTCCACACCCTGGACACTTGGGAAGAGGACCAACAGCGTTTAAGAACACTTCTGTTCTTCTGAAGGCCGTAAGTTCAATTCCCAGCACTCACATGGCAGCTCACAACTGACTGATGTAGTCTTCTGGTGTGCTGATTTACATGCAAAGTACCCATATATATATGGGTACTGTTTATCTATTATATATATATATATATGTATATATATTAGATAAACAAATATTTTTAAAATGCAGTAGGTATGCTGTTTCAGAAAGGAACAGCATTTTTACACCTACATAACATACTAAAATTTCTTCCATTCTAGAGTGTTAAAAGCAAAAAGAAAATAATAAATGTTCTCAAAACAATATTTGGTGAGGCTAACATACCTCAGCATTAAGTATTTAGACATAGTCTAAAAAGCCACGTGATAAATGGCTGTCTTCAGCACTGTGAGGGTTTTTAAGCAAACATAAGTGAGTTTCAAAAGCAGACTGAAATACCATAGCATATATGCAAACTGCAGTTCAATGGATGAACTTCACATTTTCACATTAAGTTTTCAACACTTCATAAGGACCTTTATAAATTTCTGAGTTCCTGTAAATTAGAGGGGGAAATCCTTTGCAATATTGTGAATAACCTGACACGTGGATGAATGAATGAAGCTCAACCCTGTGAGAATTGAGATTCTTCGAATATCCAGCAGATTCTCAGAAACACATTTTCTCATGTAGTTTAATTTGAAGTATAGGACATAAGGGCTTTGTATACATTCAATAAATACATCGATATGGAGCAGTGTCAATACCGCAACTTTCCATATGGACAATAAACTTTAAAATACTCACTTTTGGAGTAAAGAGAAACAAAAGTAAATACAACAGTTGCATAGAGCTTTAAGCCACCCCCCAGGGCTGATCCCATGCTCAGTAATACACAGACAGACTCCTTGCTTTGTTTTTCCTTATTTTTGTGGGTCTTTGGTTTTGTTTTGTTTGCTTTTCTGTTTTTGGAGAAGGGGTATTATTTTGTTTTGTTTTAGGGTTTTTGTGTGTTTTGAATTTTTTTTTTTTGTTTTTTTGAGAGAGAGGGAGAAAAAGAGAGAGAGGCCTAGAACATTACCTTGGGTAGGTAGGAAGGATTTGGGTTAGGGAAAAAGTCATCAAATATATTGAATGAAAAAAAAAAATAAACCAAGAAATACAGAGAAAGCAAATAAATACTGTGTAAGAATGTTGAAGTTTTGGCATTGGTATGGCAAATAGTTACTCCAACGAGAAATTTCCAATGGAATGAGAACTGCTGCATCTAAGAGGCTAAAACAATTCTCAATATATACATATTTGACACCTGAAAATATATTGTCAGTTTGTCAGTAAATGATGCTACATGTTGGCTGAATGTTCATCACAGATTGAGTTCCTTAGATTCTATAGTAAATTATGGCTATGTTGAAAGTTCTCAGGTATTTCTGTACCAATTTGTCTTATTTACACACTCTGAAGCACTTTCTAGAGCTTCTTAAAGTATTCTGTGGCTTCTGAAAAAGGAATCCGGACTACAAAGCAAAAAAGGAAATTACCAGACTGTGGAAAGGAGAAATAGAAGGCTGAACTAAATTGCTTTTCCAGGGGCCAACACCATATAATTACACACTAAAGGTTAAGACATACAACCCATGTAGCAGGTACAGTACTTCAATGCTGCACAGTCATAATTACCATATCTGTGCATTAAGATAAAAGTTAGTCAATTGTTATCTGTAATTGGCCACTTCTAGAAAATAAATGAATATTTTATAAAATGAATATAAGTAGAATATTTTATATTTTACTTGAGTACAACTATTAAAATTTCTTTCATTATTTGTTTACTTATTTATTATTTATTTATTTATTTATTTATTTATTATTTGTTACAATTTATTCACTTTGAATCCTGGCTGTTTCTCCACCCACCTCCTCCCAGTCCCATCTACTCTTCCTTTTCTCCCATAAAAAATCACTACTGATGATTTTATGTAGATACACTTTAACTTTCCTCTTTAAAAATATGTTTAAGATAAAATTTTGAATAGAGTTTTAATCTATTTTCAAGTTGTTTTAAACCTGGAGTTGAACATTCACATATAGAGTATGTTATATTTTAATTGACTTTTAAAATTAGTCAAATCTACAGTCTGATTAAATAGCTGTATCTTATATATGACAACATTACTGGGAAGAAACAAAGAAAATCTGTCTTTATTCCAAGTCATATTTTTACTTGCTAGTAGATTTTTCAATTCATATCCCATTTCCCCATCTAAGGTCTATCTTTCTTTTTAATTCTGAATCTCAAGGATCACTCTATTAACGTTCGTGGAAAATTTTTGATCTTAACTATTTAAGTATGGTGTATTTTTCCACACAACATTTGGACATGTGG
Organism: Psammomys obesus; assembly: GCF_907164565.1. Taxonomy (NCBI): domain Eukaryota; kingdom Metazoa; phylum Chordata; class Mammalia; order Rodentia; family Muridae; genus Psammomys; species Psammomys obesus. The sequence continues at coordinate 2,334,799 of NW_026594428.1, read as the reverse complement.
ATAGTCTTTAGTTTTTCACAGTTTTCAGTAATTGTCTTGTTGTGTCTAAAAATGTGACTTCTGTGGACACTGCATATGCTCCTAATACTGAGGTTGAAGTGATTATTTTATCCTTCAAAAGTGATGTGAGAATTCTGTTTCTCCTTTGGGTAATAGCATGCTTTTGACCACCTGCTAAAACTCTCAGAACCTAGGTCCACTATGAAGTATGGTGGTCTCCTACCTACTGTGTAAATGATGTGGAAGGATTGCGTATTTTGGAGCATTATCACTTTTGAATCACTCTTACACTTTATTTTTTTCTACTGAGGAAAATCCCAGTTGGATGGGACAAGAAAAGTGTTCCATTTTCTCCTATTTCTTCTCATCCATCGCAGATTGCTCGAATGAGAATAGATAGACCACATAAAATGAAATCAGAAGTCATAAAATATAAACAAAATACCTGTAAGATTAAATATAAAAAAAGCAAAATGCACAACAAAGAATTGTAAGACAAAAACAAAACTCATCAAAAGTTTTGCCATTGAGTTTGTTTGTGTTAGTCATTTGTTGATGAATATGGAACATGCCCTTAAATGTTATTTGTATACCCAGTGAGAGTCATTAGGAGAAAACCAACCTTTGCTTTGCAGACAGTTAGCAATTAGAGACGGCTTCTGTGTTTGGGATGGAGAGTTGGGTCCACTTCCCTTCTCAACACTGGGACCTCATCTGTCCTTGACCTGTGCATGCTGACACAGTTTCTGTGCAGTTTGCATGCGTATCACTTCATATCTAGAAGACCTTGTTTCCTAAATGTCTTCTATCTCTATTTGCTCTTATAATCTTTCTGCTTCCTCTTCTGCAGTGTTCCCTGATCTCAGAGGACTCTATTCATCAGAGACATTCTACTTAGAACTGAATGTTACAGGTTTTCTTATTGTCTTCACAGTTACTGGTGAGTCTTTGTATTTGCAGTCACTCACTGTAAGAGAAAATTTATCTGACATTGATTGAGCAAGACAATGATCTATGAGTCTAGCAAGATATCATTAGTAGTCATTTTACAGCTACATCTCTTTAGCAGAACAGTTATATTTTGTTTTTTCCTAGGGCTATCTAGTCTCAGGTTCTTGGTCACCATAACAGGGCCGACCATGTGTTCCATTACTTGGAAGAGGTCTTAATTCCAAACAGACAACGGCTGGTTAGCCCAACAGGATTGAATCAATATTGCAGCCAGGACACCATTGTAGACTGAAGGGTTTGTACCTGTGTTGTTGTTTACCTTCTTCCTTTACTAGTGTGCAGAATAACTTTTTTAAATTAAAATTTACTTTTTTACATTAATTACATTTTATTCACTAAAATAACTTTTTATACCATTAACACTAGTCAGTAGGAGTAAAGACTCTAGGTAGAGTGACCTCCCCATATCAGTGAGTTTTGCAGGGCATTTTCAGCAAGAGTTTAATGGCCTCGTAATAGCTTAAGCTGTTTCAGGGTTTCCATGGAGCCCCTTTGACCAAGAATTAGCTTAGGTGCAACCCATTCCCAAACCTGAAGGTTCCGTTTGGAAGATGTCTAGTCAGGGCTTTGTTTCTCCAAGTATTTGGTAATGTCATTAAGGTTTCACTTGTTGGGAAATTTTTATAGTAATTATTTAAATAATAGGTTTCTTCAAACATGCAAAATTAAACCAGTGCTCCATAAATAAAGGCATTGCCAACAAGCCTTTTGATATCATAATTAGTATTAATACATGTACTTCTAAACAGAAAAAATTACTAGAACGACCAAGACAAATTAAAGCACTACTTTCAGGCAGTGCCAGCTCATTTAGTACTACAAATTAGACACTGAGTTTATAGTTGGCTAGAAAACAGCTTTGAGATGTGATTCTTCACCTTCAAGAGTACATTTAAATGAGTTCAAAGTGTGGCAGTAGTGACAATTATTGAAAATAGAAAAATACAGTGTAAGATTTTCTGTCATTAGAATATACTAGAAAAGCAGTTTACGCATAAAGAATATTCAGAGCTTCATTACATCACACATCATACACACACACACACACACACACATATATATATATTAAATTTTTAATGTGTGCATTTCTGTTATTGTGGAATTGCTCTAAGTCAAATCTTTAGATCAACTTGCATTATGTGAACTACCACATATAATTCACTAGAGTTACCAGTTTTCTGAATTATTGTCTTTTACGTAGCCACACTGTTCTTAAAAGGGTGATTTCTGTAGGAAACTTATTCTTATGTACAGCAGATGCTAAGGCATTTAGACAGAGAAAATAATTCTATAAATGCAAGTTTAAAATATTATTGTTATGATCAGTTTATCCATATTAACATCTGTTCCTCACTGGAGAGTTTTTCCTCCTGGCATGAAGGCCCAAATGTATCGAATGGTTTTCAGTTAACCCAGTCCAGAGTGTGTAGACATCCATTAGAGGAGCTCATCATCACACAGCCGTTCATCTACACAGTGACCTTTGGTGTGATGCAAATCAGGTTCAACAATGCAGAAATAAGTGTCAGACTGTTTCCTTGGTTGTTTCGAATTATTAATAAATTGTATTATATGAGAGTATAAAAATAATATGGCCAAAATCAATAGTGCCATTAATAGTATCAAAAATGAACTTGCAATAAAAATGTTAGCCCAACTAAATACTATTCACTGGAAAAACTCAGATGCTTTACATAATATATTATCTGTATAATTAATAATATCTTTTGATAGGATATTCATGAATGTAAATTGACTTTTCTGGTGTTCTTAAATTCATAGTTTGATATACATCATCTTCCTATGAAAACTTGTAAGCTTTGCTTTTTTTCCTTAGGGGTGGCTGAAATCAAAGAAAAAGTTTGAGCCTATGTCTAAAGTCCAGCAATATTTGATTTTACTGATATGTCTGTCTTGAAAAAATGCATATAAAAGGGTGATTGGGCTCAAAATCTGAGAAGGTAGTTCCACTTTTCAATAGGGGTTAGAAATTGCCACATTCTTTGAGCTCTTAAAGGCTATCTATGAAATCTCAAAAGTGTCAGTGTCTAAAATACTTTTGCTTTAGGGCAATATTTTCACTTATGGACATAAAAGCAACATCTCTTCTAAAACCACTTTTGTTCTTTAGAGATAGATAGATAGATAGATAGATAGATAGATAGATAGATAGATAGATAAAACACCACCATCAAACAAGTAATAAAGTCTATCAGACCAACTGAGATAAGTTATGAGAGATGAGCGACAGTAGAAAATATATCACCATATGGCTAATAAGGTAATTAAAGAATATTTTCCAGAAGCATGAGAGAAAGTTATCAGAATTCACTGAAGTCACACTGAGTATTGGAGCTTACTGAAAATTTCAACACTTGGGAAGGTGAAGAAGCAGGTACGTAAAGTTGAGGCCAGTCTAGGCTTCACAGAGAGACTGTGCTTCAAAGCAGTAATACACGCTTGACTTATCACTGGTCATTAAAGAAATCAAAGAATAATTTAAAATTAATGGAATCAAAAGAAAAAATATAAAAAACTTCAATATCTTTGAGATGTAGGCATGACGCCTTTAGAAGGAAAATTATCTATGAACACTTTTGAATGTCAAGAAGCACAAGTGAGTAAAACAATCACACATGCAAAAATAACCTTCAAACAAGTAAGCAAACAAGTATGTCTAATAGTAGTAGTAATAGTTGAAAAGAAAAAAATGACCTATAAAAAATAAAAAAATAACAGTTAATATTTCAATCAATAAAGAATAAACGAGTTAATAAATGTAAATATATAATACTCAAAAGAACATTAAAGGTAAATAAATACTTTTAAATTATTCAAATTTTTAATCATTGAGGAAATTCAAATTAAAATTATTTTGTGATTCCATCTCTACTCATTAATATTGGTGATCTTAGAGGAAAGAGACCCAGATTTAAAGAGGAACTCACACATACACCTAGTAGAAAATCAACATGAAAGAAGTACAGAGCTATCTCAAAGACAAAAGACCAAAAGCTAACATAAGAAAACAAAAATAGAAATGCATTATGGTCCAACAATAGTGTTTACTGATATACACAAGAATTATATTGTCATAGAAATAATGTGTATACATATATATATTTCTTTTGAAATTTAATTGTATTTCTATATTTATTTATTACAATTTATTCACTTTGTATCCCTTCTGGAGCCTCCTCCCTTGTCTCCTCCCAGTCCAACCCACCCTCCCTCTTCTCCCACTATGCCTTTTCCCTAGTCCACTGATAGGGGAGGATCGCCTCCCCTTCTATCTGACCCTAGCATATCAGGTCTCATATTTCTTGCAAAAGTATCCTCAATAGTTAATAAAGGGAAATGGAACTTTCCTAGATGTTCAATCAGAAATAAAGGAATGAATAAAATATAGTGCACATAAATAATATGATTATGTTCAGGTATAAAATAATATAAGAACATTTACAATAAATTTACTATATGAATTTTACATTTATATTGGTGGAACTATAAGTCACTGTGATATAAAAGAAGTTTAAAGACAAATGTTACACTTCCTTCTTCTTTCTTTCTGTTTGGGGCAGTTGAAGGTTGTTACAATGTAAAGGGTAACAAGAAAATTTTTCTAAAATATCTTAAAGTGGAGAAAATGACAGGATAATAGTTCACATGCAATATAATAGTTAAAGTGGGTATTAAGTGGATGTCTCAGAGTCAACAAGAGGATGTAAGAAAATTTGAAGGAAGAGGATGAGTAATATCAAAGTATATGGACAGAGGTGAATCAGAATTTCAGAACACTTGTTGTAATTGCAGTGTCCCGGATTCAATTCCCAAAAGCAACATGTGATCATCATCATCATCATCATCATTATTATTATTATTATTATTATTATTATTATTATTATTATTATTATTTACACTTTAAATCTCTGTATCCCAGCTGTATCCTGCTCCCTCATTCCCTCACAATCCCACCCTCCCTCCTTTATCTCCTTCCTGTCCCTTTCCAAGTCCACTGATTGGGGAGGTCCTCCTTCCCTTTCATCTGACCCTGTTTTATCAGGTATCTTCAGGACTAGCTGCAAAGACCTCCTCTGTGGCAACATGTAATCTTACAACCACTTACAACTCTAGTTCCAGGGATCTGATGTCCTTTTCTGACTTCTGTAGACATTCAACATAAATATGCTACACATGTGTAAACATGCAGGCAAAACACTGAGATAAGTAAAAGTAAACATTTTTAAATGAAAAACAAGAACAATGCATTTATACTAAAAGTGCATAAGTAAATATTCCAGAATTGTATTTCAAATAATATTAGTGGAGAGTGAATGGTATAGTATGCTTAGTATATGAATATATATGAAAACCAAGTGTTCAAATAGCTAAAAACATTAGAAATACATATATATTATATCATATATATAATGTATTTTTTGCATTTGCCCACATTTTACAAAATCCTTTTTGCACTGATAGCATGTTTGTATACAAATATGAAACTATAATTTTTTTAAAAATTCCTATTTAACTGAAATTCTTCAGTTAGAAGAATTCAATTTTCATTTGAGATATAGAGTATTTTTAGTATACACTTGTTTGCTTCAAAAAAATTATGCATCATTATAGACAAGTATGACATAAACAATCTCTTACAGTACTTTATCTTAATTATCATAAGATAGAAAGAAAAATTATCCATAAATGGAATGAGACTCTTCCTTATTAATAACAGTCTTCTAAAGAAAAAGGATAGTAATCTTAGAAGTACTATCTTGATTATCCAAAATTCCAATTACAATGCAATAATAGTAAATTCCTCTAACTGTGGAGAAGCCTACATGGTCAACAATCAAATACATGGTTTATGTTCCACAAAATCATAAAACTGATGATAGCCCCATTTGTTTCCTTGTGAATGAACAACCATGCATCTGTGCTTGCAGTCATATTCACTTACAGGTCAGTAGGTGAAAACACAGTCTTCTTCCATATGCCATCTTCATTTTCTGCAACATCTACTTTATGGTGCACAGCCTTTGAAAACATATGGCCACTTGAAAGTACTCTCACTTTCCACTCTTCTCTCAGATATAAATTATAGTCTTATAAGAGTCTTGATTTAATCACTAGCCACTAGCCAATTTGTTTATATCATCATGTACAATTTTAAACTAATAAAATATGAAAACGTTGCTACCAAGAAATTCCTATTTTAAAATGTCACATCCACCTAAAGTGTCTCATTTTTGTCTAGCAGGTAGCTTTCTTTTACTTATATGGATGTATATCTGTACACATGAGTATATGCAAATATGTACATGTATTTTATTTTATTTTACTTTATTATGTTGTGGAAATGGAGATTTACATTGAATGATCATTTGAATACATTTGAAAAACTGTTGGATTCTTGAGAAATAATTTAGAAAAATATATTAAATAAAAATGAATGATATCATGAGCTTATCATAGAATTAGTCTGGATGTCTATTAATAAGTGAATAGTTAATAGCTTATTGTTCATACATATAGTGTACTATAACTCAGTTGTAAAGCAAAATACAATTGGAGATTTTGTATGAAAATGACGAAAATGAAAAATATTGTTAAGTAAAACAACCCAGACTCAGAAGAACAAACACTGTATATCTTTTCTCATGTGTGGATTTTAGCCTCTGTTTTCTCTGCACACATTTATAATAGAGTTACTCAATACAGAGGCCAGAGAAGTAAAACAGAACTTATAAGAAGGGGGAATTCTCTAATGAACATAGAGAACAGTGAAATGAGCTTTATGAAAGTATAAGAGGGACACAAGGTATAGAAAAGTTGAAATGTGGAAGGGCAGAGGTGGAAAGGAACATGAGAGTCAACCAAAATTGCCAGGATATGAAAAGCTCACAATGAAATGTTACACTTTGCAAGCTGACAAACAAACATTTGACTAAGTACTTAGTATGAATGGAAAAAAAGTTTCTCCTAGAAGCAGTGTTTTATTAAGTGAAAATTTTAGATTTATACCCTATGAGTTCTATACCAGAGCAATCCCAGAGATTACCCAAGCATCAAAGGCAATTATTACCATTTGGTTGACTACTGTTTGTAGTTTTTAAACTACCGTTGTTGAAGATGTCCTAGATATTGGTAGTAGGAAGAAAATCATGCTAAGCTTTGGGCTGGGACCTTCTGCCTAGGTACCTAACATGACAGTGCTGGAAGATCCTTTGCAGGAGCCTCCTGGGGAAGATCTTTAATCCAAAGTCTCACATGTGAAGCAAGATCAGCCCACTGACACAATAGCATCAAGTCTCTCATAAGGGGTAACTGTAATCAACCACTCTCTGACTAGGTTTGGAGGTAACTTCACAGGAGAGAATTAATGTTTGGCATTATATCCTAGAAAGGCCACAGACCCTAGAGAAGAAGCTATGAACATTCCTTTCTCAATAAATATAATGGTCTGTTCCAACAACTATGTCACACCCATAAAGTAGTGTTGCCATCCGCTTTGATAAGAAAAACTTATATTTTCAGTAGTCAGCTGTACCAGCAGAAAATCAGAGTGGTCTAAGTACAGAAAATAAGTGGATACTAAATGTCCCACCTAAAATAGAAAATCTATAACATGCCCACCAGGTCTCAAGGAACTGAGAAAGATTCATTTATATGACAACCCTGGGGAAGAGAAGAGATCAGTGTGCAGCACTAACTTTTCCAGATGACAAGATTTATCCCTGTGTGTCCTGCCATGGAAAATAGATGAGCTAATGTTTAAAGCCTCAAGAATATGTTGGTGTGTGTGTGTGTGTGTGGTTTATTCAGTGGTGTAACAGCCACTGGTAATGTAAAAACAGTCCTGTAAACAAAGTCAAGCTGGCACTCCTGTAAACATCCTGATTGAACTCATACAATCATGCATGTGTACATACACAGAGGGGCTGGGGGAAGGAGAAGACATTTGTGGAAATGCAAGGATGATCAGCAACAGAGTGTCTATAATGCAAATATGCAATGTACATAATAGGAAAATGACAGAGGACATCATTATTATGTATAATTAACATTCTCATAAATGATATATTGAAAAAAACATTTAATGACACACCTATATTTGTGAGTTGATTTCAGTGTCTAAGACGGTCTCACTGTTTAACCAGGTTGTCCTCAATCACCCCATTGTCCTATTTCAGTCTCCAAAATTTTGAGATTAAATGTATTCGTCACCACACCCAGCATTTAACATTAGCTCTGAGAAAATGAGAATATACATTAATGAGGCTCCCTAGGCTTCTCTTACTAACATTCTATAAAATGAAGTAGTTATTAAAATGAATGCCTGCCCACCCCAGCACCCCATTGTCTGAACGTTTCTGCAGATAGATTATGATTGAATACTTTTGGAAGTGAATATCAATGATACCTCCAAAGCATAAAACTCTAAGAAGACTCTTCAGGGACATAAGAATTGGAGTGTAAATTTTTTTTCCTCTCATTTTCATCTATTATTCTTTTAGAATTCTGGACTAAAACAATTATCTTAATAACAGGAAAGAAATAGAAATTTGCCACTTTCCATCAGCCTTCAACTACCTGACATACTGTTTACCCAGTTTCATTGCATCTGGTTCTAAAAAAAAAAAACACTCAGAAGATTTTCGTTAATGTGTTTACCTCATTATTTGCCTCATATTGAAGATGGAAAAGCTGTAGTTCTTCCATCAAAGCTTTATAACTGTGTCAATTCCTACCATTTTTACTAAAAATTTTCCCTAGCCATTATAGATTTAAGTCTGAAAAAAATTCTTCTTACATTGTGGATTCAAGTTATCATAAAAATTGAGTTGTCACATCTGACATAAGTCAGTGCCCTTATCTAACACTCAATTTTACTAAGAATTCAAAGGGTGCAGTTATTCAAGAAGCAGTGTATTTGGAAGAGGGGCCTACCATTCTGATTGGCTCTTCTAGTAATTTGCTCCAATTGGACACATTTCCTCTGGCCTTGACTATAGATGAGGTCACTCCCCTTGCTCCACAGGGAGAGGCTGTACCACAGAAAACAATTCTTTAATTTCCAGATGGCTGCAGGGAGTATTTGACAACTTTCTGGGAGTCAAGTCTAAGAAGCCATAGATTTTAGGTATGTTTGCTATAGACAATCCCAGGTATGGTCATTTTGGTAAGACTAATCATTATTTAATGCCTATCTTCTAGAATATATTTTTTGTTTATAGACTAGAAAACTGAGATAATAACATGTTTATATGGAGGTAAGACAAAGTTACTACTTCGGAAAATTGGCTCTTTGTAATTTTAATAGAAATTGATCCAAGACTGCTTCAAAACTGGCATGCCCCCAGGATGAATAGCTTTATGCTACAGCCATAAAATCTAAAATTCAACAGAAACATTGCAAGCTAAATGAAAAATGAATTATAATTCATGTACCTAAGCATAGATAAATGCTTTATAGAAAAGATAAATAATATATATTCCAGAAAAAATGTAAAATTTGGGGGTTTTTAAAGTATTTTTGTATGCGTGTGTGTGTCCTCATGAATGTGGACATGGGGCTATCATAGATTTTGGGGGGATGATAAGGCTACAGTAGAATGTTGGATAATGTTTTCTGACCTAGTGACTACAGACAGAGTCAGTGTACTGGAAGCTCACTTTTTTTGAGTTGGCTAGTTGCCAGTGAACACCTGGAACCATCTACCATCAGCTCAACAATACTGGGATTAGAGGAACTTGCTGCCATTTCAGAGTACCTAGGTTCTGAGGATTTGAATTCAGATGTTAATGGTGCAGAGCAAGTGGCCATCCCCAATAATTCTAACAAGGCCCTATCCAGCTATGAAGCCTATGAGCCACAACAATGACCTTCATGACAGACACAATTACCTTAAAGGTACAGTGACACAAATACATTGACAGTAACCAACAGCTTTCTATTTAGACGTAACACCCAGTCAGCAGGAGGAAAAATATTTCTGGTACTGGAAACGTAGGCAGCAATCTAGGGCTGATTAATCCATGAATCTTGTAGAACTTGCAAATATTATTTTACTATCCACACATATTCCCTGACTATACTGTAAATGTTCATTCTTATAGCTACAGATAAATGGAGTGCTGATGCTTCATCAACAAAACGTCTCTTTGACACAGACGAAGAAAATTACAAAAACTCACAACCATTCAAAATGCAGAGGTGTAGAGTCTAGTTCCAAAGAATACATCTGTAGTACAAAGCCTATACTTAAGGAACAGAAATCACTCAGAGAAATGAATGGGTAGATTCGTTATAAAAATCTGAAGATCAGAGAAGTTTACTGTGAGCTTGTGTTCTCTAGGAAAGTTAGAAGCTACACCCATAACGTCTCATCTACACAACTGCATAAACATGACTTGAAAAGAGACAACAATATGCATGCCATAATGGATGGCAATGCTTCAGAAAGCCCTTACTGGTTGGGCTGCCTGAAACTAAGGAATGCTGAGATTTGTAGAAATAATCTCTATGGAAAAACACATTAATTTGCTATATAATAGCATAAGTCATCACTAAAATTATATACATATAAATAACATAATACAGACTGATAAATCTATAGTTCTGCAATATGAATGTGTGTATATTAATGTAGAGGTTTATATTCATATATATGTATGGACGCATTTATGAGTGTCTATTTGAACATGAAAAATCATTATGGACTTAAGTGAGTATTGGAGTATGTTTTACGGAACAAAGTTGACATAATATGTATATGAGATACTACATAAATTAAAATGGGAAACTATACTACATCCAATGTCATATACTTATAGACAACAGTTATAGACAAAATGAATACCAATATGAGGTGATAATTGTGTTTCAGGAAATAGTGTTTGATAAGCAAAAACAATTCTTCCCCTGGATGCAAGGCAGGTGTGGCTGCTCTGTCATGGGTTTATCAGTAGGTGACAGAGAGGACAGAGCCTATGTCTAAGCTCAGCGTTCTGAGCTGTGAACATCTGAATGATTAGCAACCCCAAATCCCCTGAAAAAAAAAAAGTGATCCTGACACTGCCACAACTATGGCACCTGGCAAGGTCCACATGATAGGAAGGAAGACAAAGACTAAAAGAACCTTACCTGGAACCAAGGGCTTCAGAGGGGAGGGAGCCTGATGCAGATGACCCTTGCACGTCATTCCTCTGGTGGTCCATGTAAGGAACAACCCAGAAACAACCACCAGACTGGCACCATGAGTCTCAGACAAGGAACTAGCCTAAGATGACCACCAGTCTGGTACCATGCAGGGAAAGGGGTGGGGCACAGAGCATGTCTGAAATGATCCTGCCCAGTGCCATAAGCAATAGCAAGGCATAGTACTTTTGAGACCACTCCTGAGATGACCCCAGACATTGAGGGACCCTGGGCATCAATTAAGGGGAGCAAGTGAAGTAAAGGAAGAGAAAGTAGAACAGAAGCATTTGTGCACAATGAAGAGAGGCAGAGCTGGAAATTCACTGGAGGGAAGTGAGGAACAGACTGATGTGAGTAGACAGTAATGATACCTGGTCATGGGGGCCATGTCTAGATCTGTGGCCTTGCAATAGTAGGAGTCAGTTACACCAAAGGCTAGGCCAACATCCATGGTCTGGGCTGCCATCCATAGACATGCTGATGTCTGAGGGCTGTGAAAAACTGGCCCCACTTTGGTATAATGGGAAAGTTGGCCCCAGGGGTATTGGGAGGAGGGGAGCTGACCTCACCCCTAGCCAGGTGCAATGAAGGGGGAGAAGCAGGCTCAGAACACTGCAGGACTTACTGGTGAGCCTGCCTCAGGATATTGAGAGCTGGTCCTACCACTTGTCTCCTGTGATGCATTGTGGATGAGGAAGAGAAACTGTCCTTCACCCTACCACCTGTGCAGGCCAGAGTCTTGGCCCTGGGGTCATAAAAATAGGAGAGCAGACTCTGTCTCTTCCAGCTGCAAAAGTCAGGAGAGTGAGTTCTGCACCTTGACTGGGCAGTACATCATAATTGACCCTGTTGGCAATGGAGAAGGTTAGCTGGCTCCTGAGGGTGACAACATGGCAAAGTTGGCCCCTCAACTTGATTTCTGTGTAGCATCATGGGAGACAGAGAGATGTCCTACCCCACCTTTGCACCTTGCCACCTACGCAAGTGGAAGATCTGGCCCTGGGGTGATGCGAGTGGGAGAAGTGGCATGTTCTTTACCAGCTGCAACACCTGGGAGAACAGGCCTGTTAGCCTGGGCAGGGCAGAGTTGGCCCTGGTTGCAATGGTTTGCTGGTGAGATGGAGAACTAACTGGCTAACTAACTAACTAACTAACTAACTAACTAACTAACTAACTAACTAACTAACTAACTAAGCTGGCTAACCAGCTCAGATGTCTCTCAGCCCAGTCCTAGGACTTTGAATTGGCCCATCCTAAAACCAACCTTATTGATGAACTGCTGAAGTGCCTGAGAGGACTAGTCCTATATTTCCAAAATTATAGGATCTTCATAACACAGGGCAACAACAGAATATCCTAGAGAATGTCCAATGAGGTTCAAATATTGATAGTGTAGCAAAAGCTAGAGGCCTCATACCAGACCAATGAGTCACTGCAATGAACATTTGCAAACAAAGAAAGTATACAAAAGGGTTTACTGTGGGACAGACTCTGAAACATAGCAGCTTCCACAATGACAATTTTTTTCTTTGTTGGGATGAGAGTAGCTAGGTTGGAGTGAGAGATGACTGGAGCTGCAGTTCATGATGTGAAATTCACAAAGAACCAATAGAAAGCTAACAAAACAAAACAACAAAGTACACCATAATACCCTTAAAAGTCTCAATGAATTATAAGCAATCCAAGAAAAGAAATGTACACTTACTATACAGACAGTAGGGACGGAGGACTTCCCCTATCAGTGGACTAGGGGAAAGGAAGAGGGAAAGAGAAAGAGGGAGGTTAGGACCAGGAGGAGATAAGGAAGGGGGCTACAATAAGAATACAAAGTGAATAAATTGTGAAAAATTACAATAATAATAAAACAATAAGAAAATGAAGTTCAGATTATCATGTAAAATTGTTCTTACAATAAACTAATGAAAAAGAAAAGAGAATACTAAGTATATTCATGAGTCCCCATTTCAACAGTTAAGATGCATTATAAAAGGTTATGTTTTTCAATTTTGTAACAAATTCATTATACCTTGTGATAATTATTAGAATATTTTTCTTTTAGCATAAAATTAAAGACATACTCAATAGAAAAAAGTAAGTTTTAAACATCAGCATTCTCTAAAGGAACATCTCTGTTTGCTGATGAAATGTTTTCAGTGACCTTGACATGATTTCAGCCTTCTCTGATGTTGGCTGGACACATCCCTGTGCTCTCACACTCTCTTGACAGCTGGTTTTCAGCTTTCTTTCTTTTTTTTTATTCTGAGTATTCTCTGGGGAGTTTTCTGGATGTGCCAACAAAGACATCCAGAAACAAATATCTATAGGGCCTATGCTCTAATGAGAGAACTAAAAGTTGATGGACAAACAGATGGTTCAGGGAGGTCTTATGTCATCTCAAGAACAATTTTTGCATATTTTAACATCTCATATGCTTTGAGTCTATGTTCAAGAATGAATGCTCACAATTTGAAATCAACATCAAATTCAGAAGCTTCAAACTAAATTGGTATTAAATGTAGAATAGGAATTAGCTTTGAAGAATATTCTGTACCATGAATGTAAAGATGAGTTACAATAGACATAACTATTTTTATATTGCAATTGCTGATAAAACAAAGGAAGCAAATATACTTCATGAACATTAGAATAGAAAAGTCTTAGTATGAATATTTTTAATGATAACAACTAATAATTCATATGTGGAAATTAATCTAAATAGTGAAATGGTGAAAGCTTTGTCTAACTTATGTTGTTAAACCTAAGGAACAAAATTAAGAATGAGACTGTCAAATCACACACACAATATTTAAAATATGTAATTGGAGAATGTACTTATAAGAATAGCATGAAAACAAGACACACACACATACACACGCACACACACACACACATATATATATATAGAGAGAGATCCATTCTGTTGGTAGGTCACATGCCTTTAATTTTTTTAAATTCTTTATTAATTACACTTTATTCACTTTGTATCCCTCCTGTGGTTCCCTCCCTCTTCCCGTCCCTATCCCTCCCTTTCTCCACCCTCTTCATCCATGCGCCTCCCTAAGTCCACTGATAAGGGAGGACTTCTTTTCCTTCCTTCTGAACCTAGTCAATTAGGTCTCATCAGGAATAGCTGCAGTATCTTCTTCTGTGGCCTGGTAATGCTGCTTCCCCCTCAAGGGGAGGTAATTAAAGAGCAGGTCAATCAGTTCATATCAGAGACAGTCCCTGTTGCTATTACAATGAAACCCACTTGGATACTGAACTGCCATGAGCTACATCTGTGCAGGGGTCTTAGGTTATCTCCATGAATAGTCATTGGTTGGAGTGTCAGTCTCAGGAAAGACCCCTGTGCTCAGATTTTTTGGTTCTGTTGTTCTCCTTCTGGAGTACCTGTCCTCTCCAGATCTTACTGTTAATCATGACAGAAGACAGGTCAATTTAAAATTTAAACACTTAAACATCTAGAATGGGAGATAATAAAATATTTTCTTTATAAAGTTATTCAATTTTGTTATATGAATCTGAAATATCTGACACAGATTTATGTTTTCAGTTTCATCTACCACATGTGGGCACTATTTATGTTTATTTGAGAATATTTCCATAACAAGAGCTAGGTGAAAGAAATAGGTCACTGGTGGATAGCTGTGGGGGCATTTTATTCTTTCACTTAATTGTTTGTGCTCTGCTTCATCATCTGCTGTGATGTAAGAATGTCTTGCTACCATGCTGTGGTCAAGCATGAGTGAACATGTGTGAACAGACATGGACACACCTGGACAATTTAGGGTCAGGGTCAGTGTTACAGTTAGTGTTAGGGTTATGGGTTTGGGTCAGGGTATGTTCATTAGTGTTTTGCCTGCATGTGTTTCTGTGTGAGAGTGTCCTATTTTGTAGTTACAGACAGTTGTAAGCTGCCTTATGGGTGTTGGGATTGGAACCTGGTTCTCAGGAAGAGCAGTCAGTGTTTGCAACTGCTAAGCCATCTCTCCTTCTCTTCCCCTGGACCCCAACTAGAGACAGGGATAAAAGAAAGGTGTGGAGCAGACAAAGTAGACAAACAACTATATAGTTCATCCTATGAAACTGTAAGCTAAAAGAACTATTTTTCCCTTTACTGTATGGATCAAATATTCTTAGCTACAATAGAGAGATGACTACACTGCGTCATAAGCATTTCCTGCTAACATCAGTAGAGAAATAGAGTGTGTAAGCATTGGTAAAAGTATCATCTCTTAAGATATTATTAAAGGTAGTAAGAGGCAAAATTAGTACTTCTTATTCTCTTTTTTTCTTAACTTTTTAGTTACATTTTTATTTATTTATTTTTATATTAATCACGGGTTATTTACTTTGTATCCCAGCCGTAGTCCCCTCCCTCATTCTCTCCCAATCCCACTCTCCCTCCCTCATCTTGCTCCTTTCCAAGTCCACTAATAGGGGAGGACCTCCTCTTGCTCCATCTGACCCTAGCTTATCAATCCTCCTCAGGACTGGTTGCAATGTCCTCTTCTGTAGCCTAGCCAGGCTGCTCTTCCCTCCTGGGAGGGAAGTGGAAGAGCTTGCCATTAAATTCATGTCAGAAATAGTCCCTGTTCCCTTTATTAGAGAACCCATTTGGACACTGAGCTACCATGGGCTATATCCGAGCAGGGGTCCTAGGTTATATCCATAATACATGGTCCTTGGTTGGAGAAACAGTCTCATGAAAAACCCCGGTGCCCTGGTATATTTGGTCCTTGTGGCACTCCTGTACTCTCCAGATCTTACTAACACCCCCTTCTTTCATATGATTCCCTGCACTCTGCCAAAGGTTTTGATTCTTAGTATCTGCTTTGATACACTGCTAGGTAGAGTCTTTCAGAGGCCCTCTGTGGTAGGCTCCTGTCCTGTTACTTGTTTTTTCCTACATCCAATGTCCATCCCATTTGTCTTTCTAAGTGAGGATTGGTCATCTTACCCCGAGTCCTCTTTTTTGTCTATCTTCTTTAGGTGTATTCGTAATAGCCAGAACCTGGAAACAACACAGATGCCCCTCAGTTGAGGAATGAATACAGAAATTGTGGTACTTTACACAACGGAATACTACTCAGCAATTAAAAACAAGGAAATTATGAAATTTGCAGGCAAATGGTGGGACCTAGAAACAATCATCCTGAGTGAGGTATCCCAAAAGCAGAAAGACATACATGTTATACACTCACTTATATAGACCTATAAGATCGGATATATATATACTGAAATCTTCTAATTCTCTTAATGATAATATGTATCTTAGTATTTTAAAAGAAAATGATAGCTATATTTTTAAATACAGTGGATAAGAAACAGAAATTGTAACATCATTCTAAAGAATTTCAAAATAAGAATGCAAAGAAACAAAGTAGTTCTATTTAATTTGGAAAATTAATATTTCCAGCAATAACTTGTTGAATATACATTTGAATACATTTATTTTTATCTGTTGCTTTCAAAGGTAATGAAAAAAATAAAATTCTTAACAATTTCAATAGTTGAATCCATACATTCCAAATATATGTATTTTTAAACTTATTACAGTTTATAATTGTACATCCCAAAGATAAAGATCTGCATAAAAGTACTTGTTCTCACGGTAGTGTTTTGGGGAACTTTTATATTCATGAACAATGACTTGAGCCAAGTAAGAAACCATTTGCCTCATTTCAAGTTGTCCTTAAGAGACATTGTGGTAATCCAACATCCATCTTTCTTAGTAGCCTAAGACCTGACAACATGCTCCAACATGCATCTTTTCTATTGCCATCTCCTGTCTGCATTAAAATCAGAAAGGGGGGGAGGGTGGGACCGGGAGGGGACGAGGAAGGGGCTTATGGGGGGGATACAAAATGAATAAAGTGTAATTAATAAAAGTTAAAAAAAATCCTAATTACTGACCCTCCCAATCTAGAGTCTCTGTTTGCTAAATGGAACTTTGCTACTAATTAAATGCCTCTTTTTCTTTGTTGTAGTTGTAGAAGTTGATTGGGAAAGTAACTGTTTACTAAGCATGAAAAGTCATTTTGAGAAACCACAGTTTTACCTGAGCCCAGCATGACTCAGTTACTCAAAGAAGACAATAAAAACAACTCTCAGCCATTACACTCACCTGAGCCCAGCATGATTCAGCGACTCAAAGAGGCAACTCAAACTGTTCTTCTAATGCAGCCCTTGGCAAGAAAAAAGTTTTAGAGTGACTGCCACTAAAAGCTTTAGGGTCTCTACAGGATACAGTTTGGGTTACAAGTTGAAGAAGCTATTTATGTTTTTTGAATACTTGAATTATTTCCTAAAGATGCATTACTAAACAAGCATGGATACTCTGTCCAGAAATTTTGCCATTAGCTGAAAAATTGTCCTTTGCATGGATGTTATGATTAATCTTGTTTCAACTTTCCTGGCCCAGATATTTGCTCAGATAAATAAGCATGTCAACTTTAGGAGAGGCATAGCAGGAGAATCCAAGATGGAGGCGCTGAGAGGACACTGTCTGATGAGCAGGACAGCAGTGATTGCACAGAAACCAACAGACTGAAATCTGGGCCCTAAAACACCAGCGCTTATGCTTTCCAAGTAAGAGGAAACCCCACAGTGTGGGAAACAATTCTGTTCATTCCTAGATTATCCACCTGATTATCCATTCCTAGATTATCCACCCTGAAGAGATCCTGGGTACCAGCAAGCAGTAAGTCTCCAGCCCTGACCCACATGCCTTCTTGTTCTGATCACCATCCCAGACTGAACTGTGGGCCCCATAATACCAGAGACTGGATTTTCCGGTCAAGAGAAAACCCATGTTGAAGGAAGGAAGCAATGGATACCAAACTCAGGTCACCCAGACAATCCCAGGAAAGGTCCTGGACTCCGGCAAGCCCTCTGCTCCCAGCCCAGAGAACTGCTTGCATGTGTGTGTCCTAGACAGAACTATGGGCTGGAAAGCACCAGAGACTGAATTTCTCTGTTGTGAGGAACCCCAGGGTGAAGGAAACATCAGGTCCAATCTCAGGGCAACCAGCCTAACTTCCCCATTCCCTGAAAAGTTCCCAGGGAGGAGCCCAGTCACCAGCACTTAGTTACTCAACTGTGCCTGCATCACAGACTGAACTGTGGACCCCCAAACACCACAGACTGGGTCTCCATATCAAGAGGAAACCCCATGGTGCAGGAAACATCAGATCTGACCTCAGGACACCTAGCTATACCCAGAGAAGTGCTCTAGTCTCCTGCTGCATGCCTGAGTGCTGCACTCACCTACCACTGATTACCACATGGGTATTAGGGCACAGAGCTCCAACCTCAGACCCACAGAAGCCTGGGATCCATGGGATCAGCCCCCAAACATTGCACCAAAGCACAACCTGTCTTCCTAGTCAACTTGACCAAACTAAGGGACTCCCTGGTTTTTCAAGAGGGCTGCACCCAACAAACACAGTGTAAGAGCAACAGCAGCAGCAGCTCATTAAATTCAGAGCCAGAAATCCAGTTGCAGGGCAGCTATCTCCATGACTTCTCCTGGTAAGAAAAGAGACCCCTGACTATCAACGACCACAGTTACTACACAGGTCCATATACCTGAGGTGAGCTGTGGCAACTCCTTGGAAGCACAGGGCATCAGGTGACCATACCCAAAAGCTGAGGAGGCCTCCTTCAGAAGCAACCATCTCCCTGCCAAGGGGATTCTCCCCACCCCAGAAACTAACAGCCAGATGGGTAGAGGCCAGTATAAAAGCACAACCAACAAAGGCAAAGTAATATGGCATCTTCAGAAACCAGTTATCAAGAGGCAAGTAGCCCTGGACACCCTATCATAAGTGAAATTCAAGAAGATGACCTTACTATATTTATGAAGAGAATAATGGAGGAAACAAATAAAATGTGTAAAGAAATAGAAGAAGATAAAGCCAAACAAATTAGGAATATTCATAAAGAAATAAAGGAAGTTTAAGTCAAACAGAATATGATCATCCGTAAAGAAACTCATGAAGATTTAGCCAAACAGTTTTGGCTTTCAAAAAAGAAATAATTAGATCACTGAAAGAAATAAAAGAAACAGAGGAATGTTCAAACAAACAGGTGAAGGAATTGAAAAAAAAATCAGGAAAATACAGTCAGACAGGTGAAGGAAATCAACAAAATGGTTCAAGATCTGAAGATAGAACAGAAAAAATCAAATAAAACACAGAGAAAATCATGGAGAGAAAAACTTAGGGACTAAAACAGGAACTACAGAGGTAAGCATAACCAACAGAATATAAAAGATGGAAGAAAGAATCTCAGATGTGAAAGATACAATGGAAGAATCTGTCAAAGAAAATGTTAAATCTAAAATAAATCCTGACAGAAACTATCCAAGAAATCCAAGACAACATGAAAAGAAAAAAACCTAAGAATAATAGGAATAGAGGAAAAAGAAGATCCTTGTCTCCAAGGCCCAAAAAATATTTGCAACAAAATCATAGAAGAAAATTTTCCCAATTTAAAGGAGAGGCCTATAAGCATATAAGAGGACTACAGAACACCTAATAAAATACACTAAAAAAAAAAAAAAAAAAAAAACTCACACCAATAATCAAAACAGTATGTATACAGAAAAAAGCTGCAAGGGAAAAAGGCCAAGTAACATAATGTCAAAACTATCAGAATCACATCTGACTTCTCAACAGAGACTATGAAAGCCAGAAGGGCCTGGATGGATATCATGCAGAACCTAAAAAAAGACAGATGTCAACCCAGGTTACTATATCCAGCAAAACCCTCAATCATCAGAGATGGCAGAAACAAGATATTCAATGATAAAAACAAATTTAAACAATACCTACTCACAAATCCAGCATTATACAAGACACTAGAAGGAAAAAAATACAACCCAAGAAAGCTAACTACAGATGTATCAAATGGCACTTTAGTGTCCAAGTGGGTTACATAGTAATGGGAAGAGGGACTGCCTCTGACATAATCTGATTGGCCTGCTCTTTGATCACTTCCCCCTGATTGGGAAGCAGCCTTATCAGGCCACAGAAGATGACAATGCAGCCACTCCTGATGTGATCTAATAGAGTAAGATCAGAAGGAAGGAGAAGAGTACCTCCCCTATCAGTGGACTTGGGGAGTGGCATGCATGAAGAAGGCAGAGGGAGGGTGGGACCTGGAAGCTAGCAAGGGAGGGACTTATGTGGGGATACAAAGTGAATAAAGTGTAATTAATAAAAATAAAATAAAATAAAATAAAATTCTACATAAAAAACAAAAATATGATATGATAAACATAATGAAATCTATACACGTCAAGAAGATAAACAAGAAAGAGGACCGGGGTAAGATGATCAGTCCTCACTCAAAAAGACAAACAGGATGGACTTTGGAAGAAGGAGAAAACAGGAAACAGGATAGGAACCTACCATAGAGAGCTTCTGAATGACTCTGCCTAGCATTGTATCAAAGCAGATACTAAGACTCATAACCAAACCTTCGGCAGAGTTCAGGGAATCATATGAAAGAAGTGGAAGATAGTATGATGTGGAAAAGATAGGCGCTCCATAAGGACCAAATATATCTGGGCACAAGGGTCTTCCATGAGCCTGTTTTTGCAACCAAGGACCATGTATGTATATAACCTAGAACCTCTGCTCGGACATAGCCCATGGTAGCTCAGTAACCAAGTGGATTACATTAGTAAGGGGAACAGGGACTATTTCCAAGAGGAACTCAATGGCAGGCTCTTTGACCCCCCCCCCCAACCCGAGGAAGGAGAAGCCCTGCTAGGCCACAGAGGAAGACTTTGTAGCCAGTCCTGAAGATACCTTATAAAACAGGGTCAGATAAAAGGGGAGAAGGTTCTCCCCTACCAGTAGACTTGGAAAGGGGCAGGGAGGAGATGAGGGAGGGAGGGTAGAATTGGAAGGGAGTGAGGGAGCAGGATACAGTTGGGATACGGAGTTAATAAAATGTAACTACTAATAAAAAATATTCCTCAACCTTTATCTTTCTACTTGGCATGTACTATCTATCTATCTATCTATCTATCTATCTATCTATCTATCTATACATTCTCAACTATCTAAAATATTTATCATCTATCTATACTTATTTATCATCTATTTATATACCTATAATCTATATCAATATACTGATAGATATGAATAATAAAGAAGTAAATGTCTTGAAATTGAAAAGAAGTAGATAAAAATAGAAGGAAGTGGGATGGGAAAATAAAGAACTGAAATAATAAGAATACACTTCTAATATATTAAATTCTCAAAAGAAATTAGCACAAACATTCTGTAGTCTATGTCTGAGTCTATGCATATTTTATGGGGCTCTTTCTTTGCAGAATCTTGACTAATAAAAGAGTTTTGTACACAAAGTAGGACATTACTTTCTCAATTATCTTAAAATGTGGACGCCACACTACAACCCAGAATTGGGTATAGTTTTAAAGTTTTAAAACATTGGGATACTCTTTCATGGTAAATTTCATAGCAAGGACATATTGATCTGATAAATGGAAAACAATAATCCCAATTAAAATCTCAGTTCTTTATTCATAGTTGGTAGACTCTGTTCAAGTCCTAGACTGTATCCTTGTCTGTTTTGTGGAAAGACTTAGAACTATGAGTAAATTATGAAATGTGACAATAATATGAGGATTTTAAGAAAAATACTGAACATTCAACTTTGTGCCTCTCACTTAAATGTAAATCAAAATTAAAAATAAAACCAATAAAGAGAATTTTATACAATTGAAAACAAAGTCAACTTATCTCCGCAACTGAATGACAGCATTGGACTGTACACACTGAGAGCAAAGGCATTTCCAGTTACAAACAAGAAATACGAGCAAGAGCACAGTAGACACACTGTAGAAAGGCTGCTGGTTTTCTTGGACAACAAAGATACATGACATATTTTGGGGAAAGTAACAATTAAATATAAGATGTTCTCCAAGAAAAATAATCGATAATCTTATAAAGGATTCAACGGTCATTAAGCATTCTCCTTTTACTCCAACTCACTGCAAATTCGGCAGTGAAAATTGTCAGCTTGTTGGTTTCATATGACAGGGAAAGTGGAAACAAGAAAAAGAGTAAGAAAACTCATCAATACCTTCAGTTTAGGCTGCCATTTCTTTTTGCCTGGAATACGAAATATGCAACCAAAGAAGATGTTTCCTGACATTTTCCTCCAGTGGACTTTGCCTTTACTTTTACACATAATTTACATGTAATCTTCAGTTATATTGTTCTACCATTTTAAACTCATTTAACCTTAACTGCTATTTTTGAGTATCATCAGTCCACTCACATGCAAATCCAGAGCTTTACATTAATAATAATAATAATAATAATAATAATAATAACAACAATAATAATAATAGAGAACAAAATACATTCACTGGGTTCTGGTCCAAGCTCCTACAAAAGGCATGATGTTCTCATATACTTAATAGAGTCTTACTATTCTAATAATGCTAAAAAAAAAATCTATGTTTATTTGAACATCAGATGTAATTTTCATGTAAATATCACAAATGAGACATAGCTATCATCTTTTTTTCCTGAGATGGAGTCTTCACCTGAGCCTGAGAAAACACAAGCTACAGAATATCTCAAGCACATGTATGGATCGGCCAGAAACCAAAATACTTATTAATTTTATAAATTTATTTTTATTAAGTGTCTGTGTGTGACACCTGGAGTGTGGATACTTGAGCAGGCCAGAGGTAGCTTCTACTTGCTCAGAGCTAGAAATGTAGCAGTTAATGAATCACCAAATATAGATACTGGGAATCGCAAGGACAGCCAGTGATCTACAAGTACATTAGTACTCTGTAGGAACAGCTAGTGACCTTACTCACAGAGCTTTCTTTGACCCTCAACATTCCTATGTTTATTTTTTTTTAATTTTAATTTTTTCTTATCAGTTACATTTTATTAACTCTGTACCCCAGCCGTGTCCCGATCCCTCATTCCCTCCCAGTCCCTCCCTCCCTCATCTCTACCATGCCCCTTGCCAAATCCACTGATAGGGGAAACCTCCTCCCCATTCATCTGATCCTGTTTTATCAGGTATCTTCAGGACTGGCTGCAAAGCTCTCCTCTGTGGCCTAACAGGACTGCTCCTCCCTTGGGGGGTGGGGAGGCCAAAGAGCCAGTCATTGAGTTCCTGTTAGAAATAGTCCTTGTT
Source organism: Psammomys obesus (assembly GCF_907164565.1). NCBI lineage: Eukaryota > Metazoa > Chordata > Mammalia > Rodentia > Muridae > Psammomys > Psammomys obesus. Next base: position 2,311,383 of record NW_026594428.1, on the reverse strand, counting down.
CCCCTCACTATGGGAAACCAATTGGTTACTGAGCTACCACAGGCTACATCTGAGCAGAGGTTCTAGGTTATATTCATACATGGTCCTTGGTTGCATGTCAGTCTCAGAAAAGACCCTGTGCCCAGATATGTTTGGTCCTTGTGGAGCTCCTATCCTTTCCTCATCAAACTAACTCCCCTTCTTTCTTATGATTCCCTGTACTCTGCCAAAGGTTTGGTCATGAGTCTTTGCTTTGAAAACACTGCTAGTTAGAGTTTTTCAAATGCGCTCAGTAGACTCCTGTCAATGTTTAATGTGCATCCCATCTGTCTTTCAAAACGAGGATTGATAATCTTACCCCATGTCTGCTCTCTTGATTATCTTTTTTAGAAACAGAATCCAAGAACACATCAAAGATATCATCCACCACGACCAAGTAGGCTTCATCCCAGGCATGCAAGGGTGGTTCAACATACGGAAATCCATCAATGTAATCCACCACATAAACAAACTGAAGGAGAAAAACCACATGATCATCTCCTTAGGTGCTGAAAAAGCATTTGACAAAGTCCAACACCCATTCATGTTTAAAGTCTTGGAGAGATCAGGAATACAAGGCACATACCTAAACATAGTAAAGGCAATATACAGCAAGACTATAGCCAACATCAAACTCAATGGAGAGAAACTAAAATCAATCCCACTCAAATCAGGGACAAGACAAGGCTGCCCACTCTCTCCCTACCTCTTCAACATAGTACTTGAAGTCCTAGCCAGAGCAATAAGACAACTAAAGGAGATCAAGGGGATACATATCGGAAAGGAAGAGGTCAAAGTGTCACTATTCGCAGATGATATGATAGTATATATGAATGACCCCAAGAATTCAACCAGAGAACTCCTTCAGCTGATAAACACCTTCAGCAAAGTGGCAGGATACAAAATCAACTCAAAAAAAAAATCAGAAACCCTCCTGTATACCAAAGACAAAAGGGCCGAGAAAGAAATTAGGGAAACAACACCCTTCACAATAGCCACTAACCACATAAAGTACCTTGGGGTGACACTAACCAAGCAAGTGAAGACCTGTTTGAGAAAAACTTCAAGTCTCTGAAGAAAGAAATTGAAGAAGATCTCAGAAGATGGAAAGATCTCCTGTGCTCATGGATTGGTAGGATTAACATTGTGAAAATGGCCATCCTGCCAAAAGCAATCTACAGATTCAATGCAATTCCCATCAAAATACCAACTCAATTCTTTACAGACCTTGAAAAAAAGATTCTCAGCTTCATATGGAGAAACAAAAAACCCAGAATCTCCAAAACGATCCTGTACAACAACAGATCATCTGGAGGTATCTCCATCCCCGATCTCAAGTTGTACTACAGAGCAATAGTAATAAAAACTGCATGGTATTGGCATAAAAACAGAAAGGAGGATCAATGGAACCACATAGAAGACCCAGAAATAAACCCACACACCTATGAATACTCGATTTTTGACAAAGAAGCCAAAACCATTCAATGGAAAAAAGACAGCATCTTCAACAAATGGTGCTGGTCCAACTGGATGTCCACAGGCAGAAAAATGAAAATAGATCTATATTTATCACCCTGCACAAAACTAAAGTCCAAGTGGATCAAAGACCTCAGCATAAAACCAGATACTCTAAATCTGTTAGAAGAAAAAGTGGGGAACAGCCTAGAACTCATTGGCACAGGAGACAACTTCCTGAACAGAACACCAACAGCACAGGCTCTAAGAGCAACAATCAATAAATGGGACCTCATGAAACTGAAAAGCTTCTGTAAAGCAAAGGACACTGTCATCAAAACAAAACGCCTGCCTACAGATTGGGAAAGAATCTTCACTAACCCTTTATCTGACAGAGGACTAATATCGAGTATATACAAAGAACTAAAGAAGCTGAAAAGCAGCAAACCAAGTAATCCAATTAAAAAATGGGGAACAGAGCTAAACAGAGAATTCTCGACAGAGGAATATCGAATGGCAGAGAAACACTTAAAGAAATGCTCATCCTCATTAGCCATCAGGGAAATGCAAATCAAAATGACCCTGAGATATCACCTTACACCCATCAGAATGGCCAAAATGAAAAACTCAAGGGACAACACATGCTGGAGAGGTTGTGGAGAAAGGGGAACCCTCCTCCACTGTTGGTGGGAATGTAAACTTGTACAACCACTCTGGAAATCTATCTGGCGCTTTCTGAGACAATTAGGAATAGTGCTTCCTCAAGACCCAGCTATACCACTGCTAGGTATATACCCAAAGTTTGCTCAAGTACACAAAAGAGATATTTGCTCAACCATGTTTATAGCAGCTTTATTTGTAATAGCCAGAACCTGGAAACAACCCAAATGTCCATCAACGGAGGAATGGGTACAGAAATTGTGGTATTTTTACACAATGGAATACTACTCAGCAATCAAAAAGGAGGAAATCATGAAATTTGCAGGCAAATGGTGGGATCTAGAAAAGATCATCCTGAGTGAAATATCTCAGAAGGAGAAAGATATGATAAACATAATGAAATCCATTCCTATGTTTAAACAGAAAAAAATACAAAGAAGGAACTAAAGCAGAAAATTCCTTTTTTTCACTCTCTTCCCCTTTCATCCAACTATCTATCCATCCACCCACCCATCCATCCATCCATTCATCCATCCATCCACACATCTATTTATCCATCCTTACATCCATTCATCTATATATCCATTTAGCTACCCTTCTACATTTCACTGCCTTTCTCTCCCTGAGCACAGCAAGGAAAGTCTTTGTGAAGTCATAGTAAATTGTTGACAATATAACCGACCATAATAGAAATAAAAAAAAAAAAAGGAGAGTATTGTCTCTAGAAACCAAAGAGTCTGATACCTAGGATATGAGAGGGAAAAAAAAAAAAAAAAAAAAAAACTCTTTCTATGTCATAAAATCTATGATATTTTGTTATAAAAATTCAAGCAAATTTCGATGATAGCTTTCACAGTGATGTGCAATTCCTGTCCTGGAATCCATGAAAGATTGACTCTGCCTAAATATATTGTCACAGCAATGGTGAAAAGGGAAGGCAAAACTCAGAAACACTAGTCAGCACAGGGATAATTTAAACTATCCTGACTGCTGCCAGAATCTTCCACTTAGAGTAGGTGCTGACATTAACATAAGCTGTCATTGTCAGTTTCACCAGCTGCCAGCAACTCCTGTCACTAGCAGGGTCTGACATTTGACAGAGACTGATGGCTTGCCTAGCCATTGAGGGTCTGCATCAGGAACCATTTCTGTCAAGTGAATGCACATTAAATGTCAAAAAGAACCTTGACAACACTGTGGATTCTTTAACTCTGCTTTGGCAGAAGACGTGATGGAACAGTAAAGTTAATAATATCCTTTCATGTGATAAAATCGGAAAGACTGGAGAATCTTTACATTGAAAAAGTTAACATTTTGGAAAGGTGGTAAGTCCATTCAAATATCTGAAGCACTCCATCACAGCGGAGGTATTAACTTTCGTAGTTTCTCAGGGGATATGACTACAATATATGGGGAGAAGCTCTGAAAAACAAATAATAGCTCTGCATAATATATTTCCTAACAAGAGCTGTCCAAATTCTGAACAAATTTTTTTAACTTGTTATGTTGAAATCATTTTAGACTTGTAGGAAAATGTCAAATACATGCCAGAAAGTTCAGAACATTATTTTCCTAGGATGACAAAACTGAGTACCTTACATCACCATAGTGTAATAATGAAATGAAAGTAATATCAAAAACACTGATAGATGACAGCTCCTGAAGACTGATTTATTTTTTTACCAGATTAAGTCTATGAAGTTCATTTTTCTGATCCAGTATTACGATAAGAACATGCATTTTATGGTTTCATTATTTAATGGGTTACAACATATTAAATCCTTGTATTTTGTTAAAATGTGTGCCTGAGTCAAGATATTTTAGTGTCAGATATGCATTTTGTTATAATAATTACAATTGCATAATTTGCATCACTACTGCTTCCTAATAAACTAAGTTAAAATTCACTTGAGATATCAGGTTAGAATTTTCAATGAATGGCTTTTTAAATGATTACAAAAATATTGCCAAAAACTATTTACATAATATATAATTATTTAGATATTTAATATATAATATATTTAATATACTATATAATCATATATAATTCCTGACTGTCCTGTTTTGGAGAAGAACTTGGTGATTAAAAGAGCAATAATAAGAAAGTATCTATACTCAAAATCATACAGAAGCCTGAGCACACCCAGAAAACTGGTTTTAGTATTAATTCCAAATACCTTGGTGAATAGAAAATTGGTTTTATACTTTTAGTAAGCAACCTAACTGTGTTAACTCTACCTGTCATATACATTAGGGTAATAAAAAGAAGGAAAGAAGATTATGCCACATTTGCAATCTATTTAAAGAATCTTTATCCACTATCTATATCCAGCTTTTGTTGGATAACTTTGTTGTCTAACTTTTCTTTCATCTTTTTTGTCATTCCCTGTGTATTTTCAGATTTCAGTACATTTTATATGTAGCCTCATGTAGTAGAGGGGATTGTTTTTATTTCATTATCATTCAGTAGTCATATGCCATTTAATTTAAAAAAAACAGTCCAGCAGTCCAGTGTTTGGTATATATATATATATATATATATATATATATATATATATATATATATATATATAATTACTAAAGAACACAAAAATTGGCCTCAAGAGCTGACTCACAGGTTAGGAGTTCATCGTGATCTTGCTGAGAATCAAGGTTTTGTTCTGAGAACCCAGGTTCACATTCAGTTGTAATTCTGGACACAGCTGCAACACATCCTTCAGGCCTCTGTGAACACTTGCTCTCACATGTACATACTCACATTACCAGGCGCACATAGCATACATAAGTATTTTCTTTTAGATCTAAGCAAAGAAGGAAGACCACCAAAGAACTAAGGAAACATCCAAGAATATGGCATTTATAAACTATTGCATCCAAATCATGATGTTCACAGTCCAGTAAAGAAGGTTAAGCTTGTCATGAGTTGTTCTTTATTTTCTTTTCCTCAACATACATCAAAAATGTTCTTTTATGACAAAAGTTGAATATAGTTATGTGAAAGGTAAATGCTAAGTTTATAATTTATGTTACTTTTTCTCCTGCAATATATGCCTATGTGTATTTAATTTTTCTAAAGAATTATAGAAATTATTTCCTAAAGTTACTCATTTTATTTCCTTTTTTGCTTTATTTCATTTTAAAATATGAGGCTTAAGTATCATATGTTAATATATTGCACAGCTGCTCCAAATGTGAGACACTTTAGAGCTCTCAGCGTTAAATAGGATGTCTTAATATACTCCTCATCCAAGGGCTCAGGAATTAATGCTTAAGAGAAGGCAGAAAGAGGGTAAAAGACAGAGGTGGTAGTGTCTTTCCCACACAATAGGCTTCATACACATATAAAATCACAAACACCATGGCAGTCTCTACAAACATGTGCAGGTTCAAAATAGAATTCCAACCATGACAAGAGGAAGTTCCTACCCCAACCAAGAAGCCATTTGCAATTGAAATCTTCTGGAGAAACAAAAAAACAAAAACAAAACAAACAAACAACAACAACAAAAACATTAACAACAACAACAACAAAACACTATTGGTTTCTCCAAAGAAGTGACGGTGGGTGGATGCATCAGACACATTCCAAGGCCCCGTGTCCCAGCATATCTAGCCAAGACATGACAGACTTCACTTCTTATTTTGTATGATTTTTGTTCTTGTTGTTTTGTTACTGATTTTAGCTTACTGATTTTTTTTAGTATATTTGCTCTGATTTTCATTTTTCTGTTGATTTGCTTACTATTGTTATATTTTCTCTTTCTTCTTTGTGTGTGAGAGAGAGAGAGATAGAAAAAAATGTGATGTTGAGTACATATGGAGGTGATCAGGATATGGGAAATGATGGAGGAGATTAAAATATAATTATATTTCAACTATATTACCTGGAAAAATTAAACTTTTTTTTTTTTTGGTTATACAGCTGTTTAGGATTAACAGCAAGCTTTACCAGAAGATATATCAATAGTAAATATTAATTGACACCTACAACAGTATACTTACTGCCAAATACACTGTCTAAATTCTCTAGCTATCTTTTGTGATATGTTCTGAAGACATTTTTCCCCCATAAGCGCCTCCCTCCTCCCCTGCCGATCCCACCCTCCCTCCCCTTTCTGCATGCATGCCACTCCCCAAGTCCACTGATAGGGGAGGTTCTCCTCTCCTTTCTGATCTTAGTCTATCAGTTCTCATCAAAATTGGCTGTGTTGTCCTCTACGGTGGCCTGGTAAGGCTGCTCCCCCCTCAAGGGGAGGTTATCAAAGAGCAGGCCAATCAGTTTATGTCAGAGGCAGTCACTCTTCCCATTACTATGTAACCCACTTGGACACTGAACTGCCATGGGCTACATCTGTTCAGGGGTTCTAGGTTATCTCCATGAATAGTCCTTGGTTGGAGTATGAGTCTCTGGGAAGTTCCCTATTTTCAAATTATCTTGTTCTGTTGCTCTGATTTTGAAGTTCCTGTCCCCTCCAGCTCTTACTATTTCCCACTTCTTACATAAAATTCCATTCACTCTGCCCATCAGTTGGCCATCAGGCTCATCATCTGCTTTGACAGTCTATACTGCAGAGGCTTTCAGAGGCACTCTGTGGCAGGTTCCAAGGTTGTTTCCTGTTTTCTTCTGGCTTTCAGAGGCCATCTGTAGCAGGTTCCGAGGTTGTTTCCTATTTTCTTTTTCTTCTGATGTCCATCCTCTTTGCCTTTCAGGATGGGGATTGAAAATTTTAGTTAGGGCCTCTCTTTTGCTTAGTTTGTTTAGATGTACAGATTTGAGTGGGTTTATTCTATGTTGTATGTTTATATGAGTGAGTATATACCGTGCGTGTCTTTTTGCTTCTGGGACAACTCACTCAGGATGATCCTTTCCAGGTCCCACCATTTACCTGCAAATTTCATGATTTCCTTATTTTTCATTGCTGAGTAATACTCCATTGTATAGATGTACCACAGTTTCTGCATCCATTCTTCAGTTGAGGGGCATCTGGGTTGTTTCCAGCTTCTGCTTATTACAAATAAGGCTGCTACAAACATGGTTGAGCAAATGTCCTTTTTGTGTACTTGAGCCTCTTTTGGATATATGCCTAGGAGTGGTATGGCTGGATCTTGAAAAACGCTATTCCTAGTTGTCTGAGAAAGCGCCAGATTGATTTCCGGAGTGGTTGTACAAGTTTACATTCCCACCAGCAGTGGAGAAGGGTTCCCCTTTCTCCACAACCTCTCCAGCATGTGTTGTCCCTTGAGTTTTTCATCTTGGCCATTCTGATGGGTATAAGGTGAAATCTCAGGGTTGTTTTAATTTGCATTTCCCTAATGGCTAATGAGGTTGTGCATTTCTTTAAGTGCTTCTCTGCCATTCGATATTCCTCTACAGAGAATTCTCTCTTTAGCTCTGTTCCCCATTTTTTCAGTGGATTACTTGGTTTGTTGCTTTTCAGCTTGTTTAGTTCTTTCTATATATTGGATATGAGTCCTCTGTCAGATAAAGGGTCAGTGAAGATCCTTTCCCAATCTGTAGGCAGTCGCTTTGTTTTGATGACGGTGTCCTTTGCTTTACAGAAGCTTTTCAATTTCATGAGGTCCCATTTATTGATTGTTGCTCTTAGAGCCTGTGCTGTTGGTGTTCTGTTCAGGAAGTTTTCTCCTGTACCAATGAGTTCTAGGGTATTCCCCACTTTTTTTTCTAGCTGATTTAATGTGTCTGGTTTTATGTTGAGGTCTTTGATCCACTTGGACTTCAGTTTTGTGCAGGGTGATAAGTATGGATCTATTTTTATTTTTCTACATGTAGACATCCAGTTGGACCAGCACCATTTGTTGAAGATGCTATCTTTTTTCCATTGTATGGTTTTGGCATCTTTGTCAAAAATCAGGTGTCCGTAAGTGTGTGGGTTTATTTCTGGGTCTTCTGTTCGATTCCATTGATCCACCATTCTGTTTCTATGCCAGTACCATGCAGTTTTTATAACTGTTGCTCTATAGTACAGCTTGAGATCAGGAATGGAGATACCTTCAGAAGATCTTTTGTTGTAGAGGATTGTTTTAGCAATTCTCCGTTACTTGTTATTCCATACGAAGTTGAGAATTTTTCTTTCCAGGTCTGTAAAGAATTGTGTTGGCAATTTGATGGGAATTGCATTAAATCTGTAGATTGCTTTTGGTAAGATGGCCATTTTTACTATGTTAATCCTGCCAAGCCATGAGCATGGGAGATCTTTCCATCTTCTCATATCTTCCTCTACTTCTTTCTTCAGAGACTTGAAATTTTTTTCATACAAATCTTTGACTTGCTTGGTTAGGGTTACACCAAGGTACTTTATGTCATTGGTGGCTATTGTGAATGGTGTTGTTTCTCTAATTTCTTTCTCAGCCCTTTTGTCTTTTGTATACAGGAGTGCTAACGATTTTTTTGAGTTAATTTCGTATCTGGCCACTTTGCTGAAGTGTTTATCAGCTGTAGGAGTTCCCTGGTAGAGTTTTTGGGGTCACTCATGTATACTATCATATCATCTGCAAATAGTGATAATTTGACTTCTTCCTTTCCCATCTGTATCCCCTTGATCTCCTTCAACTGTCTTATTGCTCTAGCAAGGACTTCCAGCACTATGTTGAAGAGATATGGAGACAGTGGGCAGCCTTGTCTTGTCCTTGATTTCAGTGGGATTGCTTTAATTTTCTCTCAGTTCAGTTTGATGTTGGCTATAGGCTTGCTGTATATCACCTTTACTATGTTTAGATATGTGCCTTGTATCCCTGATCTCTCCAGTACTTTAAACATGAATGAATGTTGGATTTTGTCAAATGCTTTTTCAGCATCTAGGGAGATTATCATGTGTTTTTTTTTTTCTTTCAGTTTGTTAATATGGTGGATCACATTGATGGATTTCCATATATTGAACCACCCCTGCATATCTGGTATGAAGCCTACTTGGTCATAGTGGATGATATTTTTGATGTGTTCTTGGATTTTAAGAAATGTGTGTGTATGTGGTAGGTGGTATGCCCTGGTGTCTGGAAGGCAGAGGGAACAGATTGGTGTGACAGGAGTGGCAGGTAGTTGTAAAAGCCTGATATGAAGACGGGGGAAAAAATCAAGTCTTCTTAAAGAATGGAATTTACTTTTAGCTGCTGAGCCATCTTTCTAGTGCCTTTCCCTTTTCTTTTTCAAGTTCAAAGTATTGGTACCATCAATCAATGTCAGAAATATCAAGATAAACTTGAAATTCCATGAAAAATCCAGAAACAATGAAATCTCCTCATCTAGTCTGAGTGAAGCACTGTGTCCTATAATTTTTGGCCAATGAGTAAGTGTGTAATTTTCTAAAAATGTTCTTTTAAAAAGCACAATATGTATAAGAGATACGCAGAAAGAGCTCACGGCCCGCTCTGACAGCAATGCAGCCAATACAGTTTCATATTATTTTCACTTAATTTTTAGTGTGTTTAATTTTATAACCTGAGTTTTATAAAGAATAATATACTTGAATAATATATCCAGATTGCAATAGGAAGTGATTCTTCCAGAGTATACCTGTGACAGTTGGTCACCCAAAACTGATGTAACAGTTTTAAATAAATTTCTGTCTTTGAAACTTGGCCTGTATTAATACATTGGGAATATAGATGAAAAAGTTACAGGGGGTAATAGTCTTCCATACTACTATATTTTACACAATGGATTAGTTCTTGATTTGTTCCTAAGGATATATAAAGATGAAAAGCTGGTAGAACTCCCTATGTTGTTTAACATCAAAAATAAAAGATATCCAATATCTTAGTGGATACAAATTGTCTTTTGAGAGGGAGAACATAAATTATCTACTGAGGACATGAAATAAATTCAGTCACCCAAAATGTTCTCATTTCCTGAAGAATAAGTTGACCATTCAAGATAAATATCTTCTTTGAATTAATCCTAGTATGGGTAACAGAATGAGTGACTGTCTCCAATTTCATAAAATAAAAAAAAATCGTTTTTGCAATGTGATAATAATACTAAATGAGCTACAGCTATTCAGAATATTGTTGGGGAACAATTAGGCCTATGATTATAGAGTCCTGGTTAACTATTTTAGTGCCTATATGAAAGAGATCGCAGGAATTCCCTTGTCCTCTCCCCTCCTTAAGGGTTAGAGTGAGAGACTAAAGTGAGAAAGAAGTTAGCGTCATCTGAAGCTTAAGTCAACCCAAACTAAGACAGATAATAGATCTCTAACAAAATATTTTATCTCCACAGAAGCAGCTAACTGAGTAATTGTTTGAATAACTGGGGAATGCGTTTTACTTACCCGACAGGACAAAACAGTTACTTATCACAAGATGTAGGTAGCTTCCAAAATCAGTGCTAACTTTGTAAATAGTACATAATAAAAATGTACAATATTAAGAGTGTCTTTTCTTGCTTGTGAGATGTACTTAAATCTTCATATATTGAATCTGGCAGGAAAGAAGATATCCATAGTCAGACACCAGTAGTCTTGGAATTATGCATACTTTCATGTTTCTTGATAACTTGTTATCTTGAATGAGCCATCGAAATATCTGATCATTGTAAGTATAGTAAAATAAACTTATTTGTAGACCATGTCTGCCATGTGTGTTTTAATAAGTAAGTGTTAAAGAAGAAACAGCAATAAAAATGGTAGAAATTATTTATTTGATAGTAGTCTTAGCAAATTTAGGTTCTTTTTTTTTCATTTTTTAAATTCTATTTTAATTTTATTTTTAATTACACTTTATTTACTTTGTATCCTCCCTCTAGTTCCCTCCCTACTCCCATCCCAATCCCTCCTTTCCTCTCCCTTCTCCACACATGTCCCTCCCCAAGTCCACTGTTAAGGAAGACTTTATTTTTCTTCCTTTTGATCTTAGTCTGTTAGGTCTCATCAGGAGTGGCTGCATTGTCATCTTCTGTGGCCTGGTAAGGCTGCTTCCCCCTCAGGGGGAGGTGATCAAAGAACATGCCAATCAGTTCATATCAGAAGCATTCCCTCTTCCCATTACTATGGAACCTCCTGACTTTTTTCCTGTTTTCTTCTTCTTCTGACGTCCATCCTTTTTGCCTTTTGGAGTGGGGATTGAGCATTTTAGCCAGAATCCTGACTCTTGATTAGTTGCTTTAGATGTATAGATTTTAATAGGGTTATCCTATATTATATGTCTATATGAGTGAGTGTATACCGTATGTGTCTTTCTGCTTCTGGGATACCTAATTCAGGATGATCCTTTTCAGGTCCCACCATTTACCTGCAAATTTCATGATTTCCTTAATTTTCATAGCTGAGTAATATTCCATTGTGTAGATGTGCCACAGTTTCTGTATCCATTCTTCAGTTGAGGGGCATCTGGGTTGTTTCCAGCTTCTGGCTATTACAAATAAAGCTGCTATAAACATGGTTGAGCAAATGTCCTTATTGTGTACTTGAGAATCTTTTGGATATATGCCTAGGAGTGGTATGGCCGAATCTTGGCCATTCTGATGGGTGTAAGGTGAAATCTCAGGGTCGTTTTGATTTACATTTCCCTGATGGCTAAAGATGTTGAGCATTTCTTTAAGTGTTTCTCTGCCATTTGATATTCCTCTACAGAGAGTTCTCTGTTTAGCTCTGTTCCCCATTTTTTAATTGGATTACTTGGTTTGTTGCTTGTCAGCTTCTTGAGATCTTTATATATACTGGATATCAGCCGTCTGTCAGATAGGGCTGACAGAAAGATTGGGAAAGATTCTTTCCCAATCTTTAGGCATTTGTTTTGTTTTGATGACGGTGTCCTTTGCTTTACAGAAGCTTTTCAGTTTCATGAGGTCCCATTTATTGATTGTTGCTCTTAGATCCTGTGCTGTTGGTGTTCTGTTCAGGAAGTTTTCTCCTGTACCAATGAGTTCTAGGCTCTTCCCCACTTTTTCTTCTAACCAATTTAATGTGTCTGGTTTTATGTTGAGGTCTTTTTTCCACTTGGACTTTAATTTTGTGCAGGGTGTTAAGTATGAATATATTTCATTTTTCTATATGTAGACATCCAGTTAGACCAGCACCATTTGTTGAAGATGCTGTATTTTTTCCATTGTTTTGGTCTCTTTGTCAAAGATCAATTGTCCATACGTGTGTGTGTGTGTGTTTTTTTTCTGGGTCTTCTGTTCGGTTCCATTGATCCACCATTCTGTCTCTATGCCAGTACCCTGCAGTTTTTATTACTGTTGCTCTATAGTACAGCTTAAGATCAGGGATGGAGATACTTCCAGACGATCTTTTATTGTAGAGAATTTTTTTTGCAATTCTGGGTTTCTTGTTATTCCATATGAAGTTGAGAATTTTAATTTCAAGTCTCTGAAGAAGAATTAGAAGAAGATATCAGAAGATGGAAAGATCTCCCATGCTCATGGCTTGGCAGGATTAACATAGTAAAAATGGCCATCTTACCAAAAGCAATCTACAGATTCAATGCAATTCCCATCAAATTACCAACTCAATTCTTTACAGACCTTCAAATTTAGGTTAAATTAAACCTGCTTTTTTGGCAGTGTATGAGAAAACCATATTCAATGAAGCTAAGGGGTTAATGACTTAAATTTCAGAAGAAAATACAAATTTGGTACCAGGAAGAGATTCCTTTAAATCCTCTCAATATATATGGTCACTTTTCCTTGAATTGTTCTCAACAATACTTTAGCTATTATATATTACCTTAATAGATTGCATTTCATATGGGGGGTATTATGACCAACAGAAGGTTAAATCATAATTATTACTTAAATATTAAAAATTATGTTTTTATATTTTAGTTAAATGATTTTAATAATGGGAATGAACCATAGAAAATATCTTAAGAGGCTATAAAAATTTTTTATCTGTCTTATTTTTTAAATTTTTATTTCTTTTCTTCACAATTTATTCATTATATATCACTACTGAATCCTGCTCCTTTAACTCCCCCAGTCCCACTCTCCCTCCCATCTTCCCTCAACACCTTACACTAGTCCACTGAAAGGGGGAGTTCTCCACTATTGCCATCTGCCCATAGCTTGTTTAGTCTCATCAGGACTGCTTTGATCCTTTTATTCCACAGCCTGGCAAGGCTGCATCCTCAAGGGTGAGTGATCAAAGAGCAGTCAACTGAGTTCATCCTGAGTGAGGTAACTCAGAAAAAGAAAGATGAGCATGATATACATTCACTAATAAGCTAATGTTAGCTATATAATACAGGACAGTCGTCTTCAGACCTAAAAAAGCTCAATGCTAAGGAGGACACTAGGGAAGATGCTGAAATCTCATGCAGAATGGCAAACAGAGCAGACACCAGAAGTGGTGGAAGAGAGGAAACAGGATGGGAGTATACTATAGAGCACCCTCTGAAGTGACTCATTCGACAGGGGATGGAAGCAGATGTTGAGATGCAGGGCCAAACTTTGAGCAGACTGCAGGGAGCTTTATGGAGAAAGAGAGCGGTGGGATTAGAGGAACATGGAGGGGACAGGAACCTCACACGGAGACCAAAAAAGTAAAAGTTCTCAGCCCAGGAGTTTCTGCAGAGACTGATGCACCAATGGAGAACCATGGATGGAGAGGACCTAGACCCCCTGTGGACCTAGATCACATGTGGCTGATTGGCAGCTCAGTTTCCATGTGGATCTCTGAGTGAAGGAATAGAGGGCTGCCTCTATCATGAACTCAGTTGAGTCTATAAGCAGGGGCTGTCTCTGGCATGAACTCAGTGTCAGGCTTTCTGATCACCTCCCCTTGGGGTGGGTGCATCCTTGCCAGGCCACAGAGGAAGACAGTCCTGATGAGACCTGATAGGCTAGGTTCAAACCTTCAGACCGAAGGGATGGAGGTCCTCTCTTATCAGTGGACTAAAGAAAGGGCATAAGAGAAGAAGAGGGACAGAGGGATGGGGAGGAGATGAGGAAAGGGGAGGATATGAGGGAGAGGGACAAGCATGGATAAAAAAATGAATAAAGTGTAATAAATAATAAATAAATTAAAAAATCTTTACCACATGTAACTTTAATAGAGTCCTACATTCTAGCCACTGTATGAATGAAATTTTATCTCTTTCTTCAACTCTGAGCTTGAATACTTGCCTAAAATTTCAAGCTATTTTTCCAGATGTACAAAATCTACTTGACATTCTGACTTATGACTAGAAAAACTACTGATACTAAAGATATTAAAATAAACCTTTCCTCATGAATATTAAGTAAGAATCATTCTTTGTGTCCTTGCACTACCTGATTTTAAAATTTAAGAACATCTTTAATGCAGATAATATTAAGGGTTCTATGAAACTTATATTGTTTAGTAACTATTGTATATATGATATATTTTACCCGTGATGTAGCATATATTACTCCTACTATAGAAGACTTCAGGCTCTTCTGTGTTACAATTTCACTGGTAATGGAACAAGAGGTCTTTATTGACAAAATTATATAACTGAAACTATAGCTCAGAGAATTTTGTCATCTTATTTTGAAAGTATTTTGGCAGATCTTAACTCACTGTCATCTTTCAGAAAGTTATTTACATCTGAAGACCCTTGATTCACAGGCATCTGTCATGAATCCTGACAATAAAATGTCTTACTTCTTTTAATTGATATTTATAGAGGTAACACAGTTCTAGTAAGATGAACCATATCCAACAAAATCTATACTAGCTTTTCTTTGTACTTTTGTGGTATGATTATACAACTGAAACACACCTTGTCAAAGCAAACTCAGTAACACACATCTGTAATCTCAATTCACAAGGGAAAAGGGGGGATCTGAAGTTCAAAGTCAAACTTAGCTGTTTATAAAGATCATTTTTCAAAAACAGGAACAAAATAACAAAAAAAAGATATGTAGATAGATAGGTAGATAGGTAGTATTCTATTGTTGAGAAGATGCACCATGGCCATGAAAATTCTTATAAAAATAAAGAATATATTTGGGGTTTGCTTATAGTATCAGAGTTTTAGTTCACTCTCATCATTATGTCATGTGGACAGACATGGTGTTGGAGAAGTAGCTGAATGTCCTACATGTGTTTCCACAGAAAACAGGAAGAGAAAGACACTGGACCTTGCTTGTTCTTTTCAAACCTCAGAGCCTAATTCCAGTGACATATTTCTTCCCCCAAGGCACACAGCCTATACCTTCTTAAATAGTGCCACTGATCAGTGAAAATTCAAATATATGAGCCTTTGGAGGCTATATTCAAACCACTTTATTCAAACCACCACAAATGTATTGTCCCAGTAAGCAAGTGATGTTTCTTTTCATAGAAACCCACTAGAGAACCAATGCCATTTTATTTCAGTCAGAGTGAGTCATATATTTTTGTTTTGCCTAAAATGTATTCAGATTCCAGCCCGTGAAATGAAAGTAAGTATTAATTATCAATAGCAATGTTCTAATGGCTTGCATAAACCCTGTGTATTTTTTTGTCTTAATAAGATAATTCCATGTTGTGAGACAGTCAACAAAATACATATTTGTGAATAATGAAGACACCTTGACAATTCTTTTGTGTTGTTTGCCATCCAAGAGGTTATAATTTTATACTATAAATTTGTTCCATTTTATTTTCTACATAGCATCAATTTTTTTTCTTAGCTATAAATTAAATTGTGAATTTAACTCCATCAAGACATGAAATAAGCTTCAGCTAGGTTTATAAAACTAGTCCAGTAACAGCATTCTCAGGAATTTATTTTGTTATTTCTAAGGCTTTTTTTTTTTTTTTGCTATGCTCTACTTTTTAATTATCCTTGGTGGTTTAGAAATATGTGAGTGTGCAGCATTTTTTTTTAATTTAGTAATCTTTAAGACAATCACATTATCACTATGTTGTTTGACAGGCTCTTCCGCTTTGACAAAGTACTAAATAACTCACCCAAAATGGCAGGTAAATAACAGAGTTTGGATATCTTTTATTAACAGTTATTCATAGAAGTAGTTTGGCTCATAGAAAATTTATGAGCTATCCCAGAAGCAGAAAGATGCACACGGTATATACTCACTCATATAGACCTATAATATAGGATAAGCCTACTAAAATCTGTACACCTAAAGAAACTAATCAAGAGTCAGGACTCTTGCTAACAAGCTCGATTCTTATCCAGAAAGGCAAAAAGGATGGACATCAGAAGAAGGAGTAAAGAGGGAACTAGTCAAGAGCCTGATACAGAGGACCTCTGAAAGGCTCTGCCCTGCAGACTATCAATGCAGATGCTGAGACTTATGGGCAACCTTTGGGAAGAGTTCAGGGAATCTTAGGAAAGAAGTGGGCAACAGTAAAATCTGGAGAGGACAGGAAGTCCACAAGGAGAGAGAACCAAAAAATCTCAGCACAGGGGACTTTCCTGAGACTGATACTCCAACCAAGGACTACGCATGGAGATAATATAAGACCTCTGCACAGATGTAGCCTATGGCAGTTCAGTATCCAAGTGGGTTCCATTGTAATAGGAACAGAGACTGCCTCTGACATGAACTGATTGGCCTGCTTTTTAATTACCTCTCCTTGAGGGGGAAGCAGCATTATCAGGCCACAGAAGAAGACAATGCAGACACTCCTGATGAGACCTAATTGACTAGGATCAGAAGGAAGGAAAAGAAGTCCTCCCTTATCAGTAGACTTGGGGAGGGGCATGAATGCAGATGGTGGAGGATGGGAAGGATTAGAAGGGAAGAGGGAGGGAACCACAGGGGGGATACAAAGTGAATAAAGTATAATTGATAAAGAATTAAAAAAGGAAAAAAAGATAAAAAGAAAATTTATTGGTTCTTAAGGATTAATAAATTGCTAAAACTATAAAAGCAAAATATCTTTACACATTTTAAAACACGATTCTAATCCAGAAGTGTTTAACTTTAAGGAGCTAGAGGAAGAACACAAAAAAGATGTGGTATGTATATCAAATTAACATTTTGTATTACAAATTGCCATTAACTTTTATGTGGTTTAGTTAACAATGCTGATTTAAATTATTTCTCTTTTGTCTTTTTACTTCTTATATGAAACAAGGCATAAAATAATTATGATTACATACACACTGGGAAAGGATACAGAACAAACACCCATACAATTGTGTATTAAAGTTCTCAACATGATTCAACTATTCATTGAATAATTTCTGTTTCAGAACAACTGTGCAAATCCAGAAGTGACAGATTACAATTTAACAAAAAAAGTTTTTCCGTTTAAATACAAATTAGCTGTGTGTAACGCAAAGATACAATTACAGAAGTGAAAGACAGATTCAAAAGAATGATATGAAGTAAATTCTAACGTATAGAAGTATTTGTAAGTTTTAGAAAATCTCTTCTAGTTAAAAAAATTAATGGGAATTATAACACACATGGTTCTCAAAATCATTTTAGACTGATGTAAATCATGTCACTGAGAGTCATTATAGAATGGCAGAGAAAAGTTCAACATCATTAGTCATCATGGAGATGAAAATCAAAACAACTCTGAGATTTCACCTTATACCCATCAGAATGGCTAAGAACAAAAACTCAAGTGATGAAAGGGGAGGAGGTCCTCCCCAAGCAGTGGACTTAGAAAGGGGCAGGGAGGAGATGAAGGAGGGAGGGTGGGGTTGGGAGGGAATGAGAGAGCATGCTAGAGCTGGGATACAGAGTTAATAAAATGTAACTAAAAAAAAAAAAAACTCAAGTGACAATACATGCTAGAGAAGATGTGAAGAAAGGGGAACCCTCCTCCATTGCTGGTGGGAATGTAAACTCTCATACAATCACTTTGGAAATCATCTGGCTCTTCCTCAGAAAATTAGGAACCACACTTTCTTAAGATGCAGCTATACCACTCCTAGGCATATATCCAAATATGCTCAAGTACACAACAAGGACATTCGCTCAACCATGTTTGTATCAGCTTTATTTGTAATAGCCAGATCCTGGAAACAACCAGATGTCCCAGAGGAATGAATACAAAAATGGTATCAATTTTCACAATGGAATACTAGTCAGCAATTAAAAACAAGGAAATCATGAAATCTGTAGGCAAATGGTGGGATCTAGAAAAGATCATGAATGAGGTATCCATGAAGCAGAAAGACACACATGGTATATCTATATATATATATCTATATATATATAGATATAGATATAGATATTAGATATAGATATAGATATATAGATATAGTATATAAGTGGATACTAGACCTATAATACAGAATAAACAGACTAAAATCTGTATACCTAAAGAAGCTAAGGAAGAAGGAGGTCCTGGGTAAGATGATCAATCCTCATTCAGAAAGACAAACGGATGGACATTGGAAGAAGGAAAAACAAGAAACAGGGCAGGAGTCTACCACACAGGACCTCAGAATGACTCTACCCAGCTGTGTATCAAAGCAGATGATAAGACTCTTAACCCAACTTTGGGCAGAATGCAGGGAATCCTATGAAAGAAGGGGAAATAACCGGAATAGGAAAGGAGAGGAGATACACAAAAGAACAACAGAACCAAAATATTGGGGCACAGGGGTCTTTTCTGAGACTGATACTCTAACCAAGGACCATTCATGGATATAATCTAGAATCCCTGCTCAGATGTAGCCCCTGACAGCTCAATATCCAAGTGGCCACCCTAGTAAGGGGAACAGGGACTGTCTCTGACATGTACTCAGTGGTTGGCTCTTTGACCCACCTCCCCCTGATGGGGCAGCAGCCTTGTTAGGCCACACAGGAAGACAATGCAGCAGTCCTGATGAGACCTGATAGCCTAGGGTAAGATAGAAGGGAAGGAGGACTGTGGACTTAGAGAGGGTCATGGGAGGAGAAGAGGGAGAGAGGGTGGGATTGGAACAGAATGAGGGAGGGCATTAGAGCAGGGGTACAAAGTGAATAAGCTGTAATTAATATAAAAGATTAAAATTAAAATTAAAAAATAAATAATAATTGGTATTGTGAGGTTACATTGAAACTGAATGAGATATTTACATTTCATTGAAAATTTAACTGAATATAGAATAAACTAGAGGCATAATTCTAGGCTTGTCTGTGAAAATGTTTCCAGAGAGATTGAGCATGGAAGAATCAGGCAAAATTTGAATAGAATCATGCAATGAATTTGCTTTGCAGACTGAATGAGCGTCAGAATGTATTCCTCTCCTATTCATCACTTTTCAAACTCTGCTTCCAGCTGCCTCCATGCATCACCGTGAGAGGTGGTCTTGCCTCCATTCCTTCCGTTTCAAGATCAGATGTATTCTGAAAATGTGAGCAGATGTATTATGAAAATGTGAGCCAAAATACAGCTTTTCTTAAATTGTGTCAGGCATTTGGTAAAGGCAATCAGAAAAGTAAGTAATAGAGGAAATTTTAGTAAGGAGTGTGTTTCTTAGTGTGATAAACCTGATGGTTTTACTCATATATTAGGAAAGTAGACAAATATTCATTGGCTGAAAGGATATATCATTCATAGAGGATCCCAAGTTTCCTTACAATGGCCAATCTAGAAAGGTCAGTGTCTTTTTAGTATTTAAATTACAATATGAATCAAGAGCCAAAGATAACAAAAAGAGATATAATAAGATGAAGAAAGGAAGTAGAACCAGAATGGAGGGGAGGTGGGAAGGAAATGGAAGAAATGGAGGGAAGGAAAAGTATAATCAGGATATGTTGTATAAGAACAGAATCTATTTTCAATAAAATTAAAAATAGAAAAAATTATGAAAATTTAATGTGCTTATGTATCACTCTAAAATAAAAAGCATGGAACATAAAACATTACAATAAGAAATGATAAAGTTATCTGGATTTGCTTGTTGTCCATCAAAGCAAAGGTACTTTTTCTGGTCAAAAAAAAAAAAAATAAAATAAAATAAAATAAAATGATTTAAATAATTTATAAAAAATTAGAATATTTTATTTAAAAAATTAAAATATAAATTTGACCTGTAATCCTGGGTAGAAAGAGATCTAATATTCTCGTATTAGATTACAAAATAGTAGATACTCAAAATATTAGACTATTTTTTTAAATTTTTTATTAATTACACTTTATTCATTTTGTATCCCCCCATAAGCCCCTCCCTCCTCCCCTCCCGATCCCACCCTCCCTCCCCTTTCTGCATGCATGCCACTCCCCAAGTCCACTGATAGGGGAGGTTCTCCTCTTCTTTCTGATCTTAGTCTATTTTATGTTAAGAGTTAATAGAGCTGGATCTTGAGTTAGCATTATTTCTAATTTTCTAGGAAAGTGCCACATTGATTTCCAAAGTGTTTGGGCAAATTTATATTCCCACAGGCAAAGGAGGAGGGTTCCCCTTTCTCCACATCCTCTCAAGCATGCACCATTCCTTGAGATTTTTATCTTAGTCATTTTGATGGTGTAAGGTGGAATCTCAGGATTGTTTTGATTTGTATTTCCTGGATGACTAAGGACTTTGAGCATTTCTTTAAGTGTTTCACCTCCATTCAATTTTCCTCTGTTGAGAATTCTCTCTTGATCTCTGTACCCCATTTTTTAAAAAAAATGAATAAAGTATTTATTTTCTACTTTAAAAATATGTGAAATATGTGGGTTCTATATACAGTTCATGAATTTCTTCAGAGGATACCATTTACAAACTAGTACCTAGAACCAAAGAAAGGATGACCTGTGTGGTATAATTGCCTGTAATCATTTGTTGAGTAGGATAGTTTTATCACATTGTCTCCAATTTTATTAACTTTTATATATATTTTACAATCAAATATTGCGTTTATATTATTCCCAGTCCATTAGTAATTCATATTTTGCATTAATCCTGTACCTGTTACTTATCTTAATAAAGTCAAGCGATTACATCTTGACAATCAATGGCAGCATTTCCACTCGTAGACATCACGTTGTATATTTTTGTCTGGCACATACTCCTAATAATGAAAATTTATGTGCCTTAGTTTTCAGAAAAGTTATGCATGACATTTTCATTCTAAAATGTGTAGCATTGCCATATATGATGTAATCTGAAGACTTGGGGGGGCGGGCAGAGTGCAGAGAATATTAGAAAAGAAGGGGAAGATAGAAAGACTGGGAAGGGAGCTGGAGAGATGGCAAAGCGGTTAAGCGTATTGCTTGCTCTTCCAGAGGTCCTGAGCTCAGTTTCTAGCAACCACACAGGTCTCACAACCATCTATACCCTTTACTACCCTCTTCTGGCCTGAGGTGCACATGTAGATAGTGCTTATTATGCATATAGTACCAGAGTCCTGGGGTTCCTTGAAGAGAATGATATCCCAAGTCCAGTGCATGGAGAAGACCTAACACCCCTGCTCAGATATAGCCCATAGACTCAGTCTCCAAGTAAGATCTAGCAGGGACTTTCTCTGGAGCTCAGTGGCAAGCTCTCTGACTGCCCCCTGGGGGGTGCAGTCTTTCAAGGCCACAGAGGAAGACAATGCAACCAGTCCTGATGAGACCTGATAGCCTAAGGTAAAATATCAGTGTAATAGGGGAGGGGCATACAATGAGGAGGGTGCGATTAAGAGGAGATAAGGGAGGGAACCAGAGCCTTGATAGAAATTGAATACATTGTAATAAACTATAATAATGAACCCAATTTTTTCATTGGATTACTTGATTTGTTGCTTTTTAACTTCTTGAGTTCTTTATATATTCTGAATTTTAGCCCTCTGTCAGATGTAGGGTTGGTGAAGATCCTCTCCTAGTCTGTCATTTTGTTCTGATGATAGTGTCCTTTGCTTTACAGAAGCTTTTCACTTTCATGAGGTCCCATTCATTAATTGTTGATCTTAGAGCCTGAGCTGTTGGTATTCTTTTCAGGAAGTTGTCTGTGCCAATGAGGTCAAGTCTCTTCCCTACTTTTTCTTCTAACAGACTTAGTGTGTCTGGTTATATGTTGAGGTCATTTATCCATTTGGACTTTAACTTTGTGCAGGGTGATAGATATGGCTCTATTTACAATTCTACATAAGGACATAAAGTTTGAACATTTGTTGAAGATGCTGTCTTTTTCCAATATATGCTTTTGGTTTCTTTGTTAAAAATTAAGTTTCCATAGGTGTATGGGTTTACTGTTTCTCTATAGTTCAGCTTGTGATCTGGGATGGGGATACCTCAGGAAGATATTTTATTGTGCAGGATTATTTTAGCATTTGCTCAACTATGCTCATAGTAGCTATATTTGTAATAACCGAATCAGTAAACAACCTAGATGTCCTTCAACTAAAGAATGGATACAGAAATTGTGGTATATTTACACAATGAATCCACTAAGCAATTAAAATCAAGAAAACATGAAATTTGCAGGCAAATGGTGGAAAATAGAAAAAATCATACTGAGTGAGGTAACTCAGAAGCAGAAAGACACACATGGTATACACTCACTTATAAATGGATCTTAGCCATATCATATAGGATAAACATAGTAGAATCTACAGCCTTAAAGACGCTACAGAGCAAGCAGTACCTTAGAAAAGCAATTTAATCCTCATTCAGAAGGGCAAACATTATAGACATCAGTAGTGGGAAAATATAGGTAACAGAACAACAGCCTTCCACAGAGGAACTCTGAAAGACTACCCATCAGTACATAGAAGCAGATGTTGAGACACATAGACAAACTTTGGGCATAGTGCAAGGAATCTCATGGAAGAAGGGGATGATAGAAAGACCTGGAGGGGACAGGAGCTCCATAAGGAGATCAACAGAGCCAAAAATATGGGTTCAGGGAGGCTTGCAGAGAGACTGCTGAATCAACCAAGGACCATGCATGGAGAGGATCTAGATACCCTGTTCAGATGTGACCCATGAGCAGCAGTCTCAATGTCCGTACCCAGTAAGTGGAGCAAAGGCAGTCTCTGACATGGACTCAGTGATCAGCTTTTCAGTCACCTACTCTTGGCAAGGTGGCCTAACTAGGCCACAGAGAAAGAAAATCTAAACTTTCCTGATAGGCAGGCTACAGTCAGAAAGTAAGGGAGAGGACCTCCCCTATCAGTGGACTAGGGGATGGACATGGGTGGGGAAGACGGTTGAAGGGCAGGACCAGGAGGAGATAAAGAAGGCTGCTACAGCCAAATACAAAGAAAATAAATTTTAATTAATAATAATAATAATAACAAAAAAGTAAAAAAAAAAAAGTAAAACGTCTTTTCTGAAGACATTCCTAAATAAATAAATAAATACTTGCATATATACATACATACATAAATTCATAAATAAATAAATAAAAAGTTAATACATCAGAGCATGTCAATCCAATTATCTAACAAAAGTCTACTCTGTAGAATTTCTAGAAAACCTGAAGGGCTGAATATCCATTTAATTAAAAATGTAATTTTGCAGGCAAAGTGGCCACACATGTAATCCCAGCACTCAGGCAGGAAGAGGCAGGTGTATCTCTGTGAGTCTGAGGCCCTCTTGGCCTATAAAGTGAGTCTAGGACATCCAAGGCTCCATAGAGAAACCCTGTCTGGAAACAAAATGATAAAAAATAAAAATGTAATTTTTCCATGAAGCGTCTCTCTAAATGTAGCCACTTGTAGTTTCTACCAGGTGGTATATCCTGAATGCCTACTCTTCTGAGTTATTCAGAAACTGGAAAGGGATTCTCTCTCTCTCTCTCTCTCTCTCTCTCTCTCTCTCTCTCTCTCTGTGTGTGTGTGTGTGTGTGTGCATGTGTGTCTTTGTGTGTGTGTGTGTGTGTGTCTGAACACTGATCAAAGCCTATTCATCTTTCAAGGCACTCTGTACTTTCTCTTTTGTTTTGTTTTGTTTTTTGTTTTCTCTGAAGCTTCATACATGCCCTCTTGCCTTTCTGTTTCTTGTCCAGTAAGTATATGGGTGCTTATTAGTGACATGACCTTCTTCTTCCCCATCTCTCTCCCCTTGGCAACAACTGAGATTTACAGATGTGTGACCTTTTGTTTTCCTCTCAACCACTAATAAAATTGTTCTTTAGAGTCCTTCTGAGTCCTTTTCTACATAATCTTATTAATGGTGATTAGACCACAAAGAATGAAACTTTATTTAACAGAAAGTCATTTATAAATGTTTTTTAGAGGAATCTCAAAAATAAAGTTTAGGGCTGCATGCTTAAACAGCCCTAGAATGCTATAATAATACATTGTGCTAGGAGTTCACCATTCTTAGTCTGCTTTGAAATGAGAAAAATCAGAAAGATACTAGCAATGTATAGTTCGGTAAAGAAAGAATTGCATGGATATCTAAAATACATAAAAGATGTGTGGAAAAAAGCATGTATAATTATTACAGGGACTAATGCCAATAAAGACAAACTTATTTCACTGAGATAATAGAAAATATAACTTGAAGATATGTCCTCACCTGAGTAATGCTTCAACTTATTACCAATTCACTTTCAAAGAGAGAGCTGAATGGATAATTCAGGCAAAAGAGATGCTTTCAGAGGCCCTCTGTAGCGGGTTCCGAGGTTGTTTCCTATTTTCGTTTTCTTCTGATGTCCATCCTCTTTGCCTTTCAGGATGGGGATTGAACATTTTAGTTAGGGTCCTCTCTTTTGCTTAGTTTGTTTAGATGTACAGCTTTTAGTGGGTTTATTCTATATTGTATGTTTATATGAGTGAGTATATACCGTGCGTGTCTTTTTGCTTCTGGGACAACTCACTCAGGATGATCCTTTCCAGGTCCCACCATTTACCTGCAAATTTCATGATTTCCTTATTTTTCATTGCTGAGTAATACTCCATTGTATAGATGTACCACAGTTTCTGCATCCATTCTTCAGTTGAGGGGCATCTGGGTTGTTTCCAGCTTCTGGCTATTACAAATAAAGCTGCTACAAACATGGTTGAGCAAATGTCCTTTTTGTGTACTTGAGCCTCTTTTGGGTATATGCCTAGGAGTGGTATGGCTGGATCTTGAGGAAGCGCTATTCCTAGTTGTCTGAGAAAGCGCCAGATTGATTTCCAGAGTGGTTGTACCAGTTTACATTCCCACCAGCAGTGGAGAAGGGTTCCCCTTTCTCCACAACCTCTCCAGCATGTGTTGTCCCTTGAGTTTTATCACTTCCCCCTGAGGGGGGAACAGCCTTACCAGGCCACAGTAGAGGACAATGCAGCCACTTTTGATGAGAACTGATAGACTAAGATCAGAAAGAAGAGGAGAACCTCCCCTATCAGTGGACTTGGGGAGTGGCATGCATGCAGAAAGGGGAGGGAGGGTGGGATCGGCAGGGGAGGAGGGAGGGGCTTATGGGGGGATACAAAATAAATAAAGTGTAATTAATAAAAAAAATTAACAAAAAAAAGAAGTATTCACAATTCAGTACTTCTCTCGTTCTTAAAGAAGCTGAAGCAGATTTTGAATATGTTATTTCTAAACCGGGACAGGTTCTCCTACTGTAAAAAGTAAAACAATAAACTCTCTGCTGCACTTAAAAAAAAAAAAAAAAAAAAAAGAGATGCTTTCTCAGGAACATCTGTCTAGAGAATTGTTTTCTCAGGTTCAGCCACCAAGGCTCACAGAAACCAACATAGCACCAATAAAGTGAAGCTTGTAATATCTGGGCTGGCAGTATATCTTATCTACATGATTCACAGAGAACTCATTTTGTTATGAATATAAAATGCAAATGTCACAGGGTCATAGAAGTCATCCCAAGGTTCCAAAGAGCGGACGAGGCTAAACAAAGGGCGGCAGGATTGAATTAACTGAAAATGTTAAAGCAGAAATGAGGGCCCATTGAGAGAAAATGACTGGGCAAAGAATAGAACCTCTGTCCAGGGTGGAGACCTCATACTCCAGATGGAGAGAAGCTGATTCCCAGAGCAGGGTACAAAAGCACAACAGTTGTGATGTTCAGCTGACTTTGTCCAGCTCAGACAGGTGCAACAGTATCTTCTGATTTTTCCTTTTTTATTTTTTTCCTTTTCTTTTTTTTTTTTTCCCTCAGAAGCTGAACCCAACCTATTCATACTGTACCTGATAATTTAAGATTCCTAACTCTTTCTCTGAAGTACACTGCATTCTTCTGGCCATGTGGCTGGCTGCTGCTATGTGGTGATCCTTCATTCTACTAACTCAACTATCATGGCATTATTCCTTCTCAGTTCAGCTGTCACGATTTATAGCTTTCCTGATAGTGTTTTTTTTTTTTCCTTTGAACACCACTAATCTTGTCCTTAAGCAGTTATTTGATTCTATTCTTAAATTATTTGTTAATGTGACTAAGGAAACCAAGAGAGAATCTGAGATTTCCCACTATCACAAAGATTCCACAGACAGGCCACTGTTAGGAATTTAAGAAGGTGAAATGTTGAGTCTTCCAGGATGAATCGTGAGAGGCATGTTGATGGAAGTGGCAGGAAAGTGGGTAAAGACAGAGACCGTGTGCCCCACAGGCAGACCTGAATATGGAGCTTTCCACAATGAGAGTCAGAAAGGCAGATAAGTAAACCTGTGAGCTATTAAGCTTGCTCTGTTCCTACTTTTTTTTTTTTTTTTTTTGTAAATGTTCCATTAGATCATTGTGGAATGACAGTGTTTATTCTAGGATATTATGTATTAATAAGCATAGACCTTACTCGTTTGCATATGTGCTCTCAATTAAAGAATGTTTGATTCTCAGAGAAGACTTTGGGTTCTGTATTTTTGAATGTTAGAACTATTAATATCCTGGAGCTTCTTAAACACATATGTTTTGCATTATGAGATGGCACGTGCCTTTGTGTCGATGAAAATCATGATGATTAGTTGTCAACACTCCTGGATTATATAAGAAACATAATTTGTGTGTCTGTGCATGAATATGTGTCTTTTTGTGTGTGTGTGTGTTTGTGTGAAAGAGAGAGAGAGAGAGAGACATTTTCAGAGTTTAACCTAGGATGATCAGTACATAGACTAGTGTGCCAGAATGATTAGTGATTATAAAGAGAAAGTGCAGGAAACCAGCTGAACATTTATCTATCTGCTTCCTATCTGCAGGCACAGTAACCAGCTGCCTCTCTGTCTCCCTGACACAGTTGCTTTAGCCGCAACGTCTTGTCTACCTTGATGGAATGAATCATCAAGCTGTGGCTCAACATAAATCTTTACTGTGTTAAGCTAAATCATTTTTGTGAGTCCTTGGTTCACAGCAATGACAACTATAACTAATACAGCAAGGGTTTATGTCGAAAATTACTTACTTGTTCTCACACTGAATCAGCAATCACTCACTGAATGCTGATTGTAGCTATGTTTTTTTCATGACTTTTAGATTTGTCTTAGTGATTGCTTGATATCCTTGGCTGATAGAACTACTAAGAGATCATATGGTATATAATTTAACATTTACAACCTCTGACTATGAATATAAGGCTTGACATTTTGTATTAAGGAAATAAACTTTCTTTTTCTACTCAAAAACGGAACCATTTTAATATCTTATATTCATAAGTATAAGATATTTATTTTTATCTTTATCTTTATATTTATATTATTAAATATCATATTTATATTTATCTTTCTTTTTCCACTCAAAAACTGAACCATTTTAATATATTCATAAATATATATTCAACTAACTAGTTGCCTAAAATCTTAAGTACTAAAAATTAAAGT
This sequence comes from Psammomys obesus, assembly GCF_907164565.1. NCBI lineage: Eukaryota > Metazoa > Chordata > Mammalia > Rodentia > Muridae > Psammomys > Psammomys obesus. The sequence goes on along the minus strand of NW_026594428.1, from coordinate 2,283,706 downwards.
AATTATTGTAATTAAACAAAAAGCTCAGAAAATATTTAGGGACAGTGAAGTAGTTACAAAGAATTGACTAAATATTTGTAAAATTTTAATAGTGCCTAAACAAAGAAAAGGAAAGAAAATAGAAAATAACTATTTAAATGAAAATTTTGGAATATTTAGGTCACCATCATAATTTTGCTGATTTTTCACTTTTCCAATTTTAAATAAAAACAATGTGCTTTATTCCAATTGTAGTGTATATAACAGGGAACAATTTTCCACCTTGAATTTGATAAGAAAAATAAAGGCATACCATAAGCAAATATAATTCATGGACTTTGAATTTCATTTATAATAAATGAGTATTAAAAATATAAGGACTATCTGAGTAAATGAATAACAGGAGGAATAGAAAGGGGAAAGACAACAGTAAGGAAGAGAGCACTTGTTTTTAAGTATCTGGGTTGAGAGTCTCCAGAGAATAACAGAAGGAAATAAAGAAAATCAATGAATATTATTATTATTCACGTGTGGTATTAAGGCTACTTGGCCTTTTAAATCAACGTACTCAGTAAATAAAGAGCTATTTGTTTGCATATATTCAGGACTGAGCAATTGGTATTCTGTAACCAAGTGCTGTGCTCTTCTTTGGAGGAGTCTATTTCTTACGCAGGTAAAAATAATTACCTGAAAAAAACATCCATGAATTTGAAAAAGAAAATAGATGATTATATTAAAACGAGGGTTGGAGGCAGAAAAAAGTAAATAATGTAATTATATTTTAATATCAAAATAATTAAGAGAAAAAAATTCAAGTTATTTTATAATTTCTGTGTTCTTAATTGCTAAAATGTGACCTAAGGTAAAACCACAGGGATTCAATGTTTACCTATTTCTCAGAAACTACAGCTTCTAAATATAGCGAATGGATTTTAAACGTAATTGACCGAAAGACAATGGCTTTCTAAAAACCACTTTTACACAATTTGCTTCCTGGTTCAGATGCTTTGGATTGATGATCCCAGGAGTATTGCCACGTTACTAACAACGTAATGTAAGAGGCGTGATAATCACTCCTCTAGAGAAGAACATGACTGAGGACGAGTGAGATCAGCGTGTAGAACATGTACTTGCTATGATTGAAAGTGTCCAGGGGCAGCATGACAATGTTAATGACAATATTCATGTTAGAAGTACAGAGATCAGAACAATGGGACAAATGTGAAGAATCCATTTGTTACTTCTGCAAATATTCCAACCAATACTACAGGAGATGGGGGATACTCTAGCAGTGGGAGAATTTTTGGAGAGTATGGATCTATAATGATTAACCATAGTCACATTTAGAGAGGAACTAATACTCAGAACATTTAGGGATGCTTGTGTATAATGCTCCAAGCCAGAGTGATCATTTTATAACTTCTCATTTTATAAAACCTACATTCAATGACTTCTCATTCTCTCACTTCATCCTTACACTTCGGCTAGTTGAGAATGTTTTGATCATTAATTCTGAATAATCTACAGTTCCCCTTCCTCCAACAATAAAAGGATATACACTATCAGCTTTGCTGTAAATAAAATTAAATCTTCTCAGTCATTTTGAGTCAAGGGATTTTTATAAATATTTCTTAGAAGACATTTTATATTTACATTATAATATTATTAGGAAAGGTCCAAATGAATTTCATGAACATTAGTAAAGCCCACATGTTTTTCTGCTCCTTAGTTCATATTGAATTTCTAGGCTTCTAAAGGAAGTATTTTTGTCATGAGATTAGTGTTATGAGGGAGATGGAATAATCACAAACACAAACACAAACATACACACACAAGCACATACACCTCCCTTTACCCTTAACTATGTCTATAACAGCATAGATTACTTTTTAAGGGAAAGTCCAACCAATAATTGGCCCAACCTGAGATCTACCCCATGGTAGAAAGCCTGCCCCTAACATTATTAATGATGCACTGCTATGCTTGCAGACAGCAGCCTAACTTGACTATCCTCTGGGAGGCTCTAGCCAGCAGTGCATCAAGACATATCCTGGGACTTGAAGCCAAGCATGGGGCAGAGCTTGAGGGTTCTGTGGAATTGTTGGGAGAAAGACAAAAGGACCTGGAAGGGACATGTCCCTCCCAAGAAGACCAACAGAAACAACTAACCCAGTCCCATGGGTGTTTACAGAGACTGAGACATCATCTAAGGAGCACGCATGTTCTAGACCTAGGCCCCTTGCACATTTGTGGCTGATGGGCAGCTTGGTCTTTATATAGGGCCCCTGGTGAGTAGGGGGAATGCTGTTTCTAACATGGACTCTATTGCCTGCTTTGGATCACTTCCCCCTGGTAGGGCTGCTTTGCCTGGCCTCAGGGATGAGGATATGCTTGGTTCTTTTGTGACTTGATGTGCTGTAAAGGGTACAGGGGAAGTGGAGCTCCCATTTTCTGAGTGGAAAGGGAGATGGGAAGGTGGAAGGAGGGGAAAAAGGGAGGTTCTGGAAGGAGAGTTGAGAAGGAACAACCTCGGGATGTAAAATAACTAAACTAAACTAAACTAAACTAAACTAAACTAAACTAAACTAAACTAAACTAAACTAAACTAAACTAAACTAAACTAAACTAAAGAAAGAACCTAACTTGGCCAAATTTTTCTCACAAAAAAAATAAGATCAGCTTACTGTAATCATTTCTTCTTTCTGTGTGTCTTTTTCTCTCTGTATCTTTGTCTGTGTCTCTCTCAGTCTATCTTTCTCCCCTCACCCCCTTCCCCTTTTCTCTAGGTTTCTTGAGAACAGCTTTCTCTCTATAGCCCTTTCTGTTCTCCTGGACTCATTTTGTGGAGAAGGCTTGCCTCGAACTCGTAGGGATCTGCATGCCTCTGCCTCCCTGAATTCTGGGATTAGGGATGTGCACCTTCATGCCTAGCTAGTAATTTCTTTTCTTTCTTTGATTATTATTATTATTTATTACAATTTATTCAGGTTGTATCCTGGCTATGGCCCCTCCCTCATCTCCTCCTAATCCCACCTTCCCTCTCTCTTCTCCCCCTAGGCCCCTCCCCTAGCCTATTGATAAGGGAGGTCCTCCTCCCTTCTATTTGACCTTAATACTACTCAGCTATTAAAAATAATGAAATCATGAAATTTGCAGGCGAATGGTGGTAACTCGAAAAGATCATCTTTAGTGAAGTAACCCAGAAGCAGAAAGACACACATGGTATATATTCACTCATAAGTTGTCATTAAACATATAATATCAGAGAAACATACTAAGATCTATATTCCTAAAGAAGCTAAACCACAAGAAAGACCCTAGGGAAGATGCTCAATCCCCATTCAGAAGGACAAACAGGATAAACATCGGAAGTAGGAGAAAATAGGAAACAGGAGAGGAGCCTACCACAGAGGGCCTCTGAAATACTCTACTGATCCTCGTATAGAAGCAGAGAATAATAGTCATTTATTTTCTTAACCAGGATTTCCAGTGCATTTTTCTCAGATCAATATTGATCTTGTAGCCAAGATCAACAGACTGTTCCCATGGATTCATTTAGTTGGACCAGAGATCTTAATCTTTTTTGTAAACAGCCATATGTATAGTTTTGAATTTTTTCAACAATATGAAACAAATGTAACTCCATATTCTAATTTTTTTTTCATTAAAATTACAAAGAATACATCAGGACTGGCTGCATTGTCATCTTCTGTGGCCTGGTAAGGCTGCTCCCCCCTCAGGAGGAGGTGATCAAAGAGCAGGCCAATCAGATTACGTCAGAGGCAGTCCCTTTTACCATTACTATGTAAAGCACTTGGGCACTGAAATGCCATGTACTACTTCTGTGCAGGGGTTCTAGGTTATCTCCATGAATAGTCCTTGGTTGGAGTATGAGTCTCTGGGAAGTTCCCTGTGTTCAAGTTTTCCGGTTCTGTTGCTCTCCTTACCAGGCCACAGGAGGTGACAATGCAGCCACTCCTGATGTGATCTGATAGACTAAGATCAGAAGGAAGGAGAGAGGGACCTCCCCAATAAGTGGACATGGGGAGGAGCATGCATGAAGAAGGGGAAAGGAGGGTGGGATCAGGAAGGGAGGAGGGGGGGCTTATGGGGGGATACAAAATGATTAAAGTGTAATTAATAAAAAAATAAAATATTAAAAAATTAAAAAATATTATTGTTTACATCTTCTGGCTATTACAAATAAAGCTCCTATGAACAAGAAAAAAAATTACAAAGAACATAAGTTGAAACATTTGTAGGATATTTAATTAAAAGTGTCCTTTCAAATTGTCAGTAATAAAGCCATGCAATCTAATTACATGGGATGAAATTGACTTTCCACAAATAATGACCTAAAGTATATTTTAAAATATATAATCCTTACACATCAAATCTGATATCCACAATATAAATAGAAATAGCATTCACACACACTATGCATATATATTTTCAATCATATGGACACACACAGTAACAGTTATGTGTATGATCATTTAAAACTATTTTAGTTTGAACTAATGGTAACAAAATTAAAAAAAATATATATGTCAGTGTTTGCAAACTAGAAAAATAAGCAATTGATCAGATTTAAAATTTTGAAAAGGAAACAATAACTACATAAAAGGATGAACTTTTTCAATGATAACATATAAAACATAAAAAGACTTATTTTTTAAAAAATAAATTGAATTCTTCTGATTATTTCCGGAATCCTTTAGGAAATTTTATTTAAGCAACATATTAAACACTATACAAAACTAGATAATTGCTCTCAAATTAAGTAACAAAAATACATTATGAAAGGCTTTTTTTCTTTATAATAATCTGTGTAATATAAAAGTTTTTTTTATATAGAATTTGGAAGAGACATGAAAGTTTACTTCAAATTAATGATTAAAAACATTGAATAATATTATTGTTTAATTATTGATTAATATTTTTGTTTTTCCATCAACTAATATCTCTAGTCCAAGTATTCTTTTATCACTTTTATTGAGAGGTAACAAGAAAGTTAAATTTCAATTTTACTGTATATTTTAGATAAGTTTTTAGAATTATGCTTCAATGTTGGCTCTATTTAGATATTTAGTTAAAGATTAAACCACTGAAGCAGTCTTTAACATTTTCTCTAGAGGACTCTCAGTTCTCCATTTATTTTTGTAAAGCTTATGCATGTTTGAATAGGTAGCAGTTTTCCTGAGAGAAAAATAAAACAGTCTCTCATGTTGAGTAAACATGCTGTAGATTTTAGGAATGTAAATTACTTTCGGTTTTCATCTCCCAGTTATAACAGGTGGTTATCTAATTGTTCCCACTCTTCATCTCATAAATATGTCCCACCACATCCCATGAAACACTGACTAATATTTCTAAAAGTATTCAGCATTTAGATGTTTAAATATATTTTTAATTTTAATTTTTTATATAAATTGCATTTATTCACTTTATATCCCAGCTGTAGCCCCTTCTCTCAACCCCTCCCAATCCCACCCTCCCTCATCTTCTCCTATGCCCTTCTCCAAGTCCACTGAGAAGGGAGGTTCTCCTCCTCCTCCATCTGACCCTAGCCTATCAGGTCTCATCAGGACTGGCTGCATTGTCCTCCTCTGTGGCCAGGCAAGGCTTCTCCACCTTCAAGGGGGGGGGGGGTGATCAAATAGCCAGCCACTGAGTTCATGCCAGAGACAGTCCCTGTTCCCCTTACTAGGGAACCCCCATGGGCTACACCTGGAACACGAATAGCACAGTCTCTAAGATCAAAAATCAATAAATAGTACCTCATGTTTAAATATTTTAATATGGTAGAAATGCATACAAATTTAAAAGGTCATATAATAAGTTTTATATTATTTTTCCAAATTCAATGACGTATTACAAAAATTTATCTGTGTGACTATTTGCATATGAAGAGTAGAAACAAAATGAGAGCAGTAAACACAACAATGTAGAAGGTTTTTAATATTTCCTATTCACATTTCAGTTTCTGCTTTAATGACAGGTTCTCAGGGAGACATTCTCTGTCTAATTTATGTGATGGTTAACCAAGGTAATATAGTTGGTGTTATTTCTAATCATTATAGAAATAAATATATGGCCATGTAAATGAAGATTGTATAGATTAGGGTAATAAAGTTGGGAATGCCACCCCTTAATGGATATTTTATTCCATAGGCGAGGGTACTCGATTAAACAAAATGGAGAAAACAAGGTGGAAAGAGTATAAGGTTATACATAAATTTTGATACATGGATGTGTGCAGATTAAGCACTAAGTACAGGATTTGGAGGCAATTGGTGGTATCTAGAAAAGTTGATCCTGAGTGAGGTATCTCAGAAATGGTATATACTCATTTATAAGTGGATACTAGACATATAATATAGGATAAACATACTAAACTCTGTACACTTAAAGAAGCTAAGCAAAAAGGAGGACCCGGGGTAATATGATCACTCCTCACTCAGAAAGACAGTCTGGATGGACATTGGAAGAAGGAGAAAACAGGAAACAGGTCAGTAGCTTACCACAAAAGGCCTCTGAATGATTCTACCCAACTGTGTATCAAAGCAGATGATAAGACTCTTAACCCAACTTTGGACAGAATGCAGGGAATCCTATGAAAGAAGGGGAAATAGTAGGAACAGAAAAGGATAGGAGATACACAAAGAGATCAACAGAACCAAACTATCAGGGCACAGGGGTCTTCTCTGAGATTGATACTCCAACCAAGGAGCATTCATGGATATAATCTAGAATCCCTGCTCAGATGTAACCCATAGCCGCTCAGTACCCAAGTGTGTACCCAAATAAGGGAAACAGGGACTGTCTCTGACATGAACTCAGTGGCTGGCTCTTTGACCACCATCCCTCCCACCCCTGTCCCCAAGGGGAAAGCATCTTTTTCTGGCCACACAGAAAGACAATGCAGCCAGTCCTGATGAAAACTGATAAGCTAGGGTCAGATGGAAGGAGATGGAATAAACCCAGGCTGCTTCAGTCATATTGACAGCCCTCATAAGCCATCCCATGTATAGTGTGATTTGTTTTAATTATTTTAAATCCTTACTCCCTACTCAAGTACTATTCAACTCTGCATGCAGACTCCGGCAAGAAATAAAAGTACAGGTGAAAATTATGTACTCATAATTTTAAAGATAAAAGTAATAAAATAGAGGAATACCAAATAACAGAGAAATACTTAAAGAAATCCTCTGGTAGAATTTTTGGGGTCACTCAGGTATACTCTCTTAATATCTACAAATAGTGATACTTTGACTTCTTCCTTTCCAATGTATATTCCCTTGATCTCCTTTAGTTGTCTTATTGCTCAAGCTAGGACTTCAAGTACTATGTTGAAGAGATATGGAGAGAGTGGGCAGCCTTGTTTTGTCCCTGATTTCAGTGGGTTTGACCTAGGTTTCTCTCCATTTAGTTTGATGATCGCTATTGGCTTGCCGTATATTGCCTTTACTATGTTTAGGTATGTGCCTTGTATCCCTGATCTCTCCAAGACTTTAAACATGAATGGGTGTTGGATTTTGTCAAATATTTTTTTGTATCTAAGGAGATGATCATGTGTTGTTGTTTTTTTGTTTGTTTTTTCCTTCTTTTGTTTATGTGGTGGATTCTATTAATAGATTTCTTTATATTGAACCACACTTGTATGCGTGGGATGAGCCTACTTGGTCATGCTGGATTATATCTTTTATGTGTTCTTGGATTCGGTTTGTGAGTCCTTTATTGAGTATTTCAAAAGCTTTTTTTTTTTTTTTTATTTTAGGCCAGCCAATAAAAACCTTTATTTACAAAAGTGTAAGAACTGGAGAGATATCTCAGAGGTTAAGAGCACTGAGTGTTCTTCCAAAGGTCCTGAGTTCAATTCCCAGCAACCACATGGTGTTTGTAACCATCTATAGTGGATCTCATATCCTCCCCTAGCATGCAGGTACTTATGCAGGCAGACTACTGTACAAAGACTGTTCTTATACCACATATTTGAATAAGCTATGCCACAGTTATTGCTTTAATTATGCTTTCAAGTGATCATACAATATTTTAGAGATAGACACATTCAGTATTTTTATAAATGACAAATAAATTCAAAACATATTCAACTTCAATTTTCAAATTTTAGACAATTTTATTTTGAGCCTACTTGTATAACTTGCAACTTTTTAGTATACATACTATTCTTATTCAAAAATGCATGACAGTTTTTAAGAGACACTGTCAAAAAAGTAGAATATTTTTCTGAGAATTGTCATTTGAATTAAAAGTGAACTTAATCTTATAGTTTTTCTTAATGCATAGTTCTTATATTTTTCTAGTGCATCATTATAAAATAAACATTGATATGAATGTTTATATAGTACCCTTTTGTACATTTATTTATAAATACTTATGTATTAAATTTCATTCATAAAATCTAGCTTGAAAATATTTTATAATATTTTATCATATTAATACACAACATTTTTATTCTATATGGTTAATATTGTCTTATCACTGCCAAATTGCCTCACTTTGGCAAAACACATGTTTTAAGAACATGCCCTGGTGTATTTCTCCAATTCAAACCAACTAAGTGTTACATCTTTTTATTCATGAAAGTTCTTGTTTTCTTACGTATTCAAATATAAGATTCTCTCAGTTCTTTTCTTTTAGCTATTAGATGACCTTACTGATTTCTTCTTGACATTTCTTGTCAAATATAGAGCATTTTTGGTCAGTTTTCTAAGTAATTATGTTTCAAAAGTTGTGCAAGTAATTCCCATGTCATACACACATACCACAACCTCCAAACAAATAGAGAAGCTAGCTGCTCAGGAAGCCATTAACCTCTTTGAGAACCAGCTCTGCCTCCTGCCATCTTGAAGGTCATGCTGATTTTATTGATCTGGTTTTCTATTTTTTTTCCCATTAACTTTCTTTTTAACAGCAATTGTACAGAAAAAGAAGCAGCTCTCACTGACAGCTTTCTGCTGCATGTCACCCATGGAGATCTTTAGTTCACTATGGTGTTTTTGTGGTTTCAGTTGCTAATGAGCTGTCTTTTTCAAGCTGATTGTCAGTTCATAATACTATGCTGATTCGGCAAAGCCATCGTAATCTTATGTGTGCAGTTCTACAGAATGGTTATCAGCTTTCTAAACTTTCTCAATATCTAAAGGACACATGATGATACCCTAAGATTTTGGGCTACAAAGATGATTTAGACAAGCTAAAGAGAGAGAATTCTATTATAACCTTCTGCATACCTTGTTCTGTTAATGAGCTTATACAAATTGAAGCAATGTCACTATCAGTAAATATGATAACATAGAAGAATATATTTTCATGATGTAACTCCCCTATTTAAAGAACCTTAGATAACTAATAACTAGTAGAAAAAAGATAATTAACCACTCCCAAGGCTCAGGACACTTATTGGTTGTCTAATGCACCAGGGTCACCCATGAAACTATATACAAACAAATCAGAAAGATTTTTAAATATTTTTATGTATGTCTATACATATGGGTGTATGTTTGTGTGTGTGCGTGTGTGTGTGTGTGTGTGTGTAAAACAATAATAAAGAGTAGAGAGTGGAAGAGGGATTTTCAAAAAAAAAACAATTTAGTGGGGACTGAAAGGAAAAGGGATGAAGACATGATATAATAATTATTTTCTTTTATTTTAAAATAATTAGCTTAAGAAAAAAACACACAAAAATAATTATGTATGAAAAATATTACTTTGAGTTTCTCTAAAATTTTGAATGAAAAAAAATAAATTTTGAAGCTGTTAACACAATAACTTTAACACAATAGCTGTTAGCACAATTTTTATTGGACAATTCATTCAATACAACAGCATATACTCTTAAATTGCAGTTTTTAGTAGTTGAGCCTATAACTCAGTTCTACAGATTTAGTTTTGCAGGCATGAAGAGCTAGGTTTAATTCCTTGCACAGCAAAAATAGGTAAATATTATTATTATAAAGTAATCCTTACATAGAAAAAATTATATCTATTCACTGCAAATTCTTTACATCAGGATAATAAAATATTAGTATTACTGGCCTAAAACATAAATGAAATTTATTAAAAAAAATCATCAAATCAGGTGTTTGAAGAGCCTCACCCAGTTTCTTTCAGTATTCTCTGCTTAGTCATTGGATTTCATCTGGGCTGCTGAACCAGGCCTCACTAATACTATCTGTATTGAGGGGATACTAATTAATTTATACTGACCCTGGTATTGTTCAATATATGATTATAGAATCCATAGCTTTAGATTCACTTTTCTCTTTGGAAAAATGATTAATTTGTCTGAAATTGCACTGAAATCAATCTAAAGATAGCACCATTATTAAAAGGGAAGATGGGGAATGATGGGGAAGAAAAAAAAGAAAGAAAGAAAGAAAGAAAGAAAGAAAGAAAGAAAGAAAGAAAGAAAGAAAGAAAGAA
>NW_026594428.1:2244062-2273268 GCF_907164565.1 Psammomys obesus | reverse complement strand
GAAAGAAAGAAAGAAAGAAAGAAAGAAAGAAAGAAAGAAAGAAAGAAGAGAGAAAAAAGAGAGAAACAAAGAAAGAAAGAAAAAGAAAGGAAGGAAGGAATAAAGAAAGAAGAAAAGAAGGAAAGATCTTGAATGCATCTCAGTCTGTTTCTGAAAATTTGGCAGAAACAGGATATGGGGCTCTTCATGCATTTTATAGTAATTATGATTTGCTACTAAGCAAATACTTTCTTGATTTTTTTTTAAGATTCTGCACAACATTTTAATGGTTATACTTTTTAAACAGCATTCAGCAAACTAGTGGAAAACCTTGGATGAATTCCTGATTAAAATAAAATTACAGGTCTATGTACCATATAACTGTTCCATTATTGTCTTAATTTTGGTGGTTGTTTATTTTTGTTATTATTGTTGGTTTTATTTCTGCTTTCTCAGTTCTGGTGTCTTTATGTGTTAGTAAGTTTTCACTTGAGAATTCATTAATTGACCTCTCAGACTTTGTCTTAAGAATTAAGCTTCTGCAGTATAGACTGTCAAAGCAGATGCTGAGCCTGATGGCCAACTGATGGGCAGAGTGAATGGAATTTTATGTAAGAAGTGGGAAATAGTAAGAGCTGGAGGGAACGGGAACTCCACAAGCAGAGCAACAGAACAAGATAATTTGAACACAGGGAACTTCCCAGAGACTCATACTCCAACCAAGGACTATTCGTGGAGATGACCTGGAACCCCTGCACAGGTGTAACCCATGGCAGTTCAGTGTCCAAGTGGGTTACATAGTAATGGGAAGAGGGACTGCCTCTGACATAATCTGATTGGCCTGCTCGTTGATCACTTCCCCATGAGGGAGGAGCAGCCTTACCAGGCCACAGTAGAGGACAATGCAGCCACTTTTGATGAGAACTGATAGACTAAGATCAGAAAGAAGGAGAGGAGGACCTCCCCTATCAGTGGACTTGGGGAGTGGCATGCATGCAGAAAGGGGAGGGAGGGTGGGATCGGCAGGGGAGGAGGGAGGGGCTTATGGGGGGATACAAAATGAATAAAGTGTAATTAATAAAAAATAAATAAAAGATTTAAAAAAAAAGAAAAAGAAAAATAAAATTAAAAAAAGAAAAAAAAAGAATTTAGATTTGTATTATTCAATCGAGAAAGAATTTCTCTGTTGTTTTTTGTTGTTGTTGTTGTTGTTTTGTTTTTTTGCTTGTTTTTTGTTTGACCTAGAAAACTGCCAAATTGAGATTAATTTATAATGCTTTTGTGTAAGTAACTCAACAAAGAGGGAGGGGAAGGGGAAAGAAGTATAGGTGGGCAGAGGAGAAAGTAAAGAGGAGAGGGGAGCGGAGGATGGAAGGAAGAAAAGTGAAGGGGAGAGGAAAAGACAGGAAACAAAAGGGAAGAAAAGGGAAGGAGAGGAGGGGGCCTATTACTAAGCCACAGAGATTTGAATTGTTAATTTTGGATTCTGATGCAACTCTTTCTGGGTATACTCTCTTTGCTCCTTAATGCTTCTAGCTTAAATGTAAGGAGTACATAGGTATTTTCTGGTTACTTCCCTATCACTTTAGTAATATCATCAACCTAAAAAAATGACTTTTAAAAGCAAAAAACAAAAACAAACAAACAAATAAAAACTTATGTTGTCTCTCTAATCCATAAATACAGCAGAAGGCTTAATATAAATTGATAACCCATTTGGTAGCATTAATTTATCCATGTAAATATTTCATATATCCTATCTCATTTTTAGGTAATAGTTCCAAAATTGTTTTGTGTTCTTTTAGTGATATCTAAATCAGTTAGTTCAAACCTATAACAATTAATTGTAGTTTAATACAATTTTTAATAATTTTTACTTTTTATATTAATCATAGGTTATTTACTCTGTATCCCAATCATAGCCCCCTCTCTCATTCTCTCCCAATCCACCCTCCCTCCCTTATCTTCTCCCAGCTCCTTTCCTAGTCCACTGATAGGGAATGTTCTCTTCCCCTTCCATCTGACTCTAGCTTATCAGGTATCTTTAGGACTGGCTGCCATGTCTTAGTTGAAAAAATTTAAAATTATAAGAAATATTTTAGTATTGCTTTGCCATCAGTAAATACTAAATTCAATCATATAGTAAGAAAATATCAGGCAAGTTAAACTTGTATCAGTACATATCTTTCTTTTCTATATGTAGATCCACTGATTTAAAATGATTGACATGACCTACTGAAGGCTGTGGTAGTTGGCTTTAATTGTCAATTTGAATTAAAGTGTGAAGGAGGAAATACTACATTCATAGGTCCTGTGAACATAACACAAAGAACTGTCTTACATAAGGTAATTGATGTGGAAAAACTCACCTCACTGTGGGTAGCCATCTTTACTAGACATGAGCAGAAGCAAAGGAGGATGTATTCGTTAATTTCTATCTGCTTTGGCCTCTGGATTTGATTAGGGTTGCATTTAGAAGTACTTGCTCTTATTATATTTTATTTATTTAGCTCAACCATGTTGTAGCAGCTCCACTTGTTATACTATCTTTTTTAATCCCTCCTCTTAGATCTCTTCTTCCTCTCTCCTAGACTTTCTTCTTTCTTTTTTTCCCCATATTTCTTTTTTTTTAATTTTATTTTTCTTATTAGTTACATTTTGTTAACTCTGTATCCCAGCTGTATCCCACTCCTTCATTCCTTTCCCAATCCCACCCTCCCTCCCTCATCTTCTCCCTGCCCCTTTCCAAGTCCACTGATAGGGAAGGAAGGATGTAACCCTTGGTAGCTCAGTAACCAATTGGCTTCCTATAGTAAGGGGAACAAGGACTATTTCTAACAGGAACTCGATGGCAGGCTCTTTGACCTCCCCACCTCCCAAGGGAGGAGCAGTACTGTTAGGCTACAGAGGAGGACATTGCAGCCAGTCCTGAAGATACCTGATAAAACAGGGTAACATGAAAGGGGAGGAGGTCCTTCTTTGCTTTGATTTTCACACAATGATGAGGATGGAATTTCAAGATGAATTAAATCCCCATTTTCAATAAGTTGGGTCTTGTCAGGGTATTTAATTAAAGCAGCATAAGTGATTACAAGGGCAAAGGTCATGAGAAGAAGCATGACACAAACATATGTTAAATAATATGCTTGTACAGGCTTATGCTAAATATACAGCAATTAAGACTGAAAGGAGTAGGATTTAAACATAATGGAGATTTATGTTTAAACATACACACACACACTCACATGTACACCTTCTTCCAATAACTATAGTAGTAGAGATGTATTTTATTGTCCTAATCTTCTATTGAAACAGTGTGGCACTGTTGGAAATAATGACACATTTTAGGATCTAAGATTTAGTCAAGAATACTTGTAGTTTTATTTGGACAATCCTTTAGAAGAAACTAAATAGTTCTTAGGAACCCTGTGTTTATTCTAGTGAAAATAATATCAAAAGTACCATTGTTTCTAAATCAGCTCTTCTGATTCATCTATCCAGATACATTTTTTTTCTCCTAAATGCAGGAACCATTATATGCTGGGGGAAATAAATAGATGCATATTTATTAAAGTGAGTATTTTAATAATTTATCATCTCTGGATTACATCTAGTAATGAAGCAAAATATACATTTCACTGACTGTCATAGTTCTTTTAATTTTAATCATACAGCCAGTTTTATCTGAGCAAAATGCGCTATATTTTGTGGTCTATTATACAATTTCATGAGCACAGAAAAATGGGATGCTGTAGACAGAGAGCCAAAGTTAGCTTCAGCTGCCCTAGTTCAATAGCCACATACTTCCAAGTGCTTTCAGTATTGTTAAACAATACTGACTCTATTACTAAAAGCAGCAAACTTCTCCTTGCTGTAATCAAACTAAGAATGCTGTGCCACAGCAGCTAAAACGGAGAGCATATATATTCCTGCTTTACTTAATCTTACCCAGTAGTCCTAGCAATGCACATGCTAATGCTACTAATTTATAACTTTATGTGGTGATTACAAAATTTTTATTTTGTTTGCAGTGGAACATTGTTTTCAGAGTAACATTTACACTGGGTTCCTTGGCTTTGTTCACTCGTATTTGCCTCAAATAAACCACATCTTATTTCCTATGAAATACCAGCTGACTTTCACAGCAAACAAGTCTGTGGTGTTGCCACGCTATTGAATTTTCATGTGCCGCTAATTAGTATATATTGTATTTGTATGTCTCTAACTCAATGAAAAAAGTGACAACACACTCAGAATGTTTATTTCACCACAACTAAAGAGAGAACAATATTTTAATTTTAATTAACAATATTGATAACTCCATTATAAAGTCACTTTAATAAGAATGTATTTTACAATCTTTGTTGTACTATTCCAGCCTTATGGCCTCTAACTGAGAAGGAATAGATATTGTCAAGTGGGTTTATTTCTAGTATCAGTGTGTCCATATATATTATATAGTAAATCACATATTTTTTCTCCATTCCATTTTGAAACTTGTATCTGCTAAAGTCATTGAAGTCTTAAAATTATATTTTATTTTGTTAATGTATTGATTGATCATATGAAAGAAGGTAGGATCTTGGGTCTTTCCAAAGAAAAGCTTGCTTTGGAAAAACTTAGGAATAAATAAGACTTAAAAAATCTTTTGTGCATTCTACACCAACAGGACAAAAAGAAAGGTTGAAATTATATTATATCTATTAGTCAGGGATTTAAACAATAGTACCTACATAATGAGTCCTATCCACAAGATGACAGTGTTAAGATCAGCTTTGTAACAGATAAATACTTGCGAAAATACAAGTCAGTTGACAGAGAGGACATAGACTCTTGTGGATTCTTCCTTCAGGGCAATGACATATGAATTTTCCTCAGGGTTTTGACTGTAATTTTGATAATAATTGAATGGTGACTATGATAATACACTCTAAGATCCAGTCTTAAAAACTGATTGAATTCAAGGAGGGTAGCATTAAACATTGCAACAAACTCGTCAAACAGTCATGGGTTAGTTACTTGTGACTGGAAGTGTTCTAGCACAGTGGTCTCAAACCGTGAAATCTGATATCTCTATGCCAAAACCAAATTATGTACAAAGGCATTGATCTGGCATCCACTGCAGATGTGTTTTTTTTCCTTCTTAATAAAAGTGGAAAATTTTTCGCATAGTCAGTCACAGATGTTTTCTGAGTTCAGAGAGCATCATGGGAAAAGTTAATTCTTCTCAAAATGACTAGTAAGACAGTGGTGGGTTCATTGCACTTTCCTAAATAACTGCCACTTTAATCACATGGAATTCATACTTAATAATATTTTTCTTTTTATACTAGATTTCCTCAAAATGTACAGTGAGCATATTAGGAAATAACTTATCTTTATATTTCTGGAGAACAAGAAGTTTGAAATGAAATCACAATATCTGGCATCAGTCTTGCTGCAAGGTCACATGTCAGAGGATACCACTGAGAGTTGAGGAATATAGTAAGACATAATTTCATTATTGTATGAATTCACTGAACTTGTCACACAGATGCTGTGCTTATAACTTCATCTGTACCTAATTGTCTCTAAAGATTTTTCCAAATATTATCCACATGAATAGGAAGATTAAGCTTCTATTATCATATGAACTCTTGTGGAACACATTCAAACTTTTATAAGCTAGATGATCCCTTTGGAAGAAATGAAAGGACAATAAGTTAAAATTATTTGGTATGGAGGAGGGTTTCCTTTTCTCTACAACCTCTATAGCATGTGTTGTCCCTTGAGTTTTTATCTTAGCCATTTTGATGGGTGTAAGATGAAATCTCAAGTTTGTTTTGATTTGTATTTCCAGGATGACAAAGGACATTGAGCAAATCCTTAAGTGTTTCTCTGCCATTTGATAATCCTCTGTTGAGAATTCTGTTAAACTCTGTACCCCATTATAAATTTTTATTATTATCATTTATTACAATTTATTCAATTTGAATTCCAGCTGTGTCTTTTTGTTGGTGTTTAGCTTTTTGAGTTCTTCATATATTCTGGATATTAGCTTTCTGTCAGATGTAGGGTTGGTAATATCTTTTCTTACTCTGTAGGCTGTCATTTTGGGAATATAAAGCTTTCTCAGAAAATTAGCAATAGTGCTATCTCAAAATCCAGCTATACCACTCCTGGGCATAAATCCAAAAGATGCCAAACTATACAACAAGGACATTTTCTCAACTATGTTCATAGCAGCTTTATTCATAATAGCCAGAAGCTGGACACCACCTAGATGTCCCTCAACTGAGGAATAGATACAGAAATTGTGGTACATTTACACAATGAAATACTACTCAGCAATTAAAAAGAAGAAAATCATGAAATTTGCAGGCAAATAGATGGAACTAAAAAAGATCATGAGTGAGATAACCTAGAAGAAGAAAGACACACATGGTATATACTCACTTGTAAGCGGATATTAGCCATATAATATCCCTAGGGAAGAGACTTAATCCTCATTGAGAAGTGCAAACAAGATAGACATTAGAAGTAGGCAAATATAGGGAACAAAACAGGAGCTTTCCCCTGGGGGGCCTCTGAAAGAATCTAATCATCAAAGTATAGAAGCAAAAGCTGAGATTCTTGGTCAAATTTTGGGCAGAGTGCAGGGAATCTTATAGAAGAAGGGGGAGATAGAAAAATCTGGAGGGGACAGGAGCTCCACAGGAGACCAACTTAACCAAAATATCTAGGCTCAGGGGAGGGGAGGCTGTAGAGACTGGAGAACAAAGGATCATGCATGGAGAGGACCTAGGCCCCCTGCTCAGATGTAGCCCATGGCAACTCAGTCTCAATGTGGGTTCCTTAGGAAGGGGAGCAGGGCTGTCTCAGACATGGATTCAGTGGCTGCCTCTTTGAGCACCTCCCTCTGTTGAGGTGGCCTAACTAGGATCTGGACAGTTCTGATGAGATGTGATAGACTAAGACCAGATAGTAGGAGGAGGACCTCCCTATCAGTGGACTAGGGGAGGGACATACAGGGAGAAGTGACAGGCAAGCTGGAAATGGGAAGAGATGAGGGTGGGAGCTACAGCTGGGATACAAAGTGAAGAAATTGTAAATAATAATAATAGTAATAAAGAAATATTTTTATTTGTAGTAATTTGATTCATGAGTGCTCAATTTAAAAGAGTATGGCTAATAAATTTATTAGAATTTAGCACTACTCAACTGAATGAAATATAATTGCACATTCAGTGATAAAAATATTTGATCATACATCTCTAAGATTTTACTAGTTTGGTAAGAAAGATAAAATTGTATTGTTTCAGAGACTGCAACGTACACTTTGTATGGCATCTAATTTTATAAATTAAAATAAAAATTATGCAGTATATTATATATGTTGCAGAAGAAGTAATATAATACCTATCACCATTGTATCAATATGAAACCAACATTTATGGAAAATATAATTTTATATGGAAATATAGAAATTTTTTAATACCCAGATGAACTCACAGTGAAACAAATTATCTCAGAGAAATTAGTGGCATGGTAATGTGGACTTAAAGCATCATTAGTACTAAATATCCTCAGTCATTTTCTTATAAAATGAAAAGAAGCCACAGACCACAAATTCTTTTCTACTGAATGCCAAACTTTTGGGGTGAAGTAGAAGAGTTTGCCAAGTGTTGTAAGTAAAAAATGTGTTAGACATTATTCCTTATCTCAAATTAAGGGTGCATTTAGCAAGACATTGACATTGTGTCAACTGTTAGTATTTTTTATTTTATTTTATTTTATTTTATTTTATTTTATTTTATTTTATTTTATTTTATTTTATTTTATTTTATTTTTCTTTTTAGTTACATTTTGTTAACTCTGTGTCCCAGCTGTATCCCGCTCCCTCATTCCCTCCCCAACCCCACACTCCCTCCCTGGTCTCCTCCCTGCCCCTTTCCAAGTCCCCTGATAGGGGAGGACCTCCTCCCCTTTCATCTGACTCTGTTTTATCAGGTATCTTCAGGGTTGGCTGCAAAGTCCTCCTCTGTGGCCTAGCAAGACTGCTCTTCCCCTGGGGGGGGGGGGGTGTCAAAGAGCCTGCCCTTGAGATCCTGTTAGAAATAGTCCGTGTTCCCCTTACTTTGGAAAACTACTTGGTTACTGACCTACCACAGGCCACATCCGAGCAGAAGTTCTAGGTTATATCCATAGATGGTCCTTGGTTGAGTGTCAGTCTCGGAAAAGAAGACTCATAACCAAACCCTCGGCAGAGTGCAGGGAATCATATGAAAGAAGGGAAGTTAGTATGATATGGAAAGGATAGGAGCTCTACAAGGACCAAATATAACTGTTAGTATTTTTATTATAGCTTCTGGCTGTGAAATTGCAAGCACCCATTTATTTCCAGTGAAGGGGAGAAGTTGTAAAAGGGTCTTGAATTGAAATCAGAAAGGTGTATTGATGATTTATATAAAATTTGTTAAAGTTGCTCTTAACATGTTTTTAAAAATATTTTCAAAGCTAATTTAATTGCTTAAAGTACATTTCCAATTTGATGGCTCACTTACCAAATGTAAACTTACACTGATTGTTTACTGTGGTATGGATTACAGGTATTTATCTCTAGACAACACTTATTTGAACACACACACAAACTATGCATGTATATATATTTACCTAAATATATGAATACAACTTGTTAAGTTCATATGTTACATGTATGTGTATGTTTTCATGGAGGAACACACACAGCAACTCATCTAACAATTGAAAGAGGCCATAAGTTTGACAGAGAGCAACTGAAGAAATATATAAGAGATCTATAAAGGTAAAACTTATTTAACTTTTATGGTACCGCTCAGTGAAGAATGACTCCAGATGAAAATAGGCATGTATCTTTAAGAGCTTACCTAAAAACTAAATAGAAAATTTCAGGGGTTTGCATGAATTTATTTTCAATAATTATGATATCATTTTAATTTTTTTCTGTAGCTCATTTGTGCCTTTTAGACTGTTTTGAACTCTTCCACTATTCTAGAAATTTATATATCCTTAAAATTATATATGCATGTATATGTATATATGTATATATACCTTAAATGTATGTGTGCAGGAATGTATGTATGCATATACATAACAATAAAATGACACATATGCCAGTGATTTTCACCTGCTTTAGACATTCAAAATGTATTGAGGAAGATGTATTTTAGCTGCCCTCCCCCAAAGAAAGTATGTAAAGTTTGTTTTCTAAGGAATCTATGTTTTCTTAATTTTAAAGACATATCTTTTTAAATGTATGGTTTAACTCCTCACTGTGGGGTACTTTTATACCCATACCAAGTATATATTTTATATTTTCACATTCTTTGCTTATAGTGCAGGCGTGTTTGTTTATGTTTGTGTTCTTTGTATGATTGAAGTGTAACTAATTTTCCCAAATCTTAACCCATATCTGCAGAGTCTAACCTGTTAAACAGTAGCACCAGGCATTGTTTATTTGGCAAGTTGTTTAAATAAAATGCCTATCACAATTAATTGTTATAATGAAAAGCACCAGTGAATATTTCTTGAGACAGCTCAAGGTATAACATAGTTGATTTCTGAAAAGATTATGTGCTTTTATTTTATATCCTGAAATCCAAGAAACAACATGTGTTTTGTTCTCACAATTGTATATAAAAAGATTTTGATAGATCTCTGGATTCTTGGATCTATATGTGAATCCTGGTACTTAGACTCACAGGCTACACAATTTTAGCTCCATGGTGTGTGTGTGTAAAAACTAGTATTTCAGTTGTTTTGTATTTTTTTTCTCTACTGTGGGATCTCTATAGATACAGCATTATAAAATAATTTTTTCTATCTATCTCTCATACACACAGGCACACAGACAAAAGCACACACACATACATGCATAATATTTGCATTTATGTGATAACAGCCACAACCCTAGCAATTGATACATATCTTCTTATAACTCCAGTGTGTGCTATATATTGGTTTATATGGTTCTCCCCCTCCCCTTATTCTTCTGCCTTATCTTGGACTTTTTCTTCTGTTGGTTTACTTGTTAAAGGTTTATGTGATGCTTACTGTTTCATCTATAGTTTATTGTTTTATGTTTTGCTGTTATCTCTTAGAAGCCTGTTCTTTTCTAATGAGAAAGAGAAAGGAAGTAGATCCAAATGGGAGGAAATGATGGAAGAAACTGACAGAACTAGAGGAAGAGAAATCTGTAATCAAATATATGATATTAGAAAATAATATGCTTTCAATAAAAGGGAAAATAAAAATTAAAAAGTAACATTATATTATTGTTAAATTTACAGAACAAGAAAATTTGAACACAGGGAACTTCCCAGAGACTCATACTCCAACCAAGGACTATCCATGGAGATAACCTAGAACCCTGACAATGCAGCCACTTCTGATGAGAACTGATAGACTAAGATCAGAAAGAAGGAGAGGAGGACCTCCCCTATCAGTGGACTTGGGGAGGGGCATGCATGCAGAAAGGGAGGAGATGGTGGGACCGGAAGGGGAGGAGGGAGGGGCTTATGGGGGGATACAAAATGAATAAAAGTTAAATAAAAATTTTTAAAAAATTGGTTAAAAGGCTCAGAGAAATAGATGTGTCCAATCCTAAGGGGAGAATTCTATAATAAAATGCTGTTATTATTTGTTAAAAAAATTATTGACAATGAAGAAATTAACAGAAAGTGTGGAAATTATGATGGTATTTATTGATATATCCTAATGGTATGGTGTTCTATAAATGAGCAGCATTTTTAAAGTGACAAAGGCTGTCATGGACCCAAACACAATTATTAAGCAGAAAGGAAAACAGAAGCAGCTAATGTGTCCAACTTTAACTTATAGGTGCAGGTTATGTAAAGAACACATCAATTCAATAAAAAAATGAAAGAGAAAGAAAGAAATAAAAAGAACAAACAAACTAACTGATTAACAAACTAACTAAATAACAAGTGTTTTCAAGAAGTGGTAATGAGACAATGAGTCAATTCAACATAAATATAAAAAAGTATGAATACTTTTTTCCAGATATCTTACTGCATACATATATGCAAGAAGAATTCTGAAACTATAAGGAAAATACAGATATATGTATATACATATATGCAAATGTATATGGGATCGAGTCACCATTTTAAACAAGATGTGGACTGTAATAACATTAAATAAAGATAAATTAAACAGCATTAAAATTCAAATTTTCAAACGATAGTTATAACACCAGAGACCAGTCAAAAATCATTATTAATAATAAAATACTAACATATTGTACATATCTAAAATATATCAGACATTTCAACAGACATACAAAAAAAAGACTACATTATAAAAGTAGGGAAAGCTTTTAATAGATACTGCTCAGGACCACTGAATATCTGTTCAATAAATTCCTTAGGAACAGAATAATTTTGAATTGCCTATTGGTACAAGCCTATAATCCTATGTACTCAGGAGGGTAAAAACAGCAGGGTCGCAAATTAAAGACATAAATGAAGTGAATTCCAGGCATACTTGAACTTCCTTGTTTGATTCTGTATCAAAAGCACAATATAAAAAAAAAATTTAGTTTTATAACTCAGTCATAATAATCTTGTAGCATGTAGAGATCATGTGTGAAATCTCCGATAGTGAAATAAAAATGTAGAAAGGATAAATAAAGTGCTCCTTCACACTAAGTACAAGAGAAAGAAATTGACCACATGTAGTTACACTACACATACCACAGAAACTGTAGAATTAAGATAACAAAACTAACTGTCCATCCTATCCAAGAACTAGATACTCTATACTTTTCTTGTGAGAATGTATACATTGGGACAACCTCTTAAAAACCTTAATGAATTGTATACTCAAATCAGTAGTTGAATACCACAAAATAAAACATCTAAACCAATATATTTAATTTTTACATATTATTCTATCTACATAAATCATAGGGCATATGTCACACTACTAACATGGAAACTTAAAATATACAGAGGTGGAAAATCAACATTACTATCAGCAGGACAAAAACGAGCAAGTATTAGGGCAAACTGAAGAATGATGAGCATTGGTAAAATACTTAGAGTTAGAATATATGAATGAAACAATGAAAGCAAAGCTATGGATAATGGATTTTTTACATTTGTATAATCAAGTGGGAGTTAACATTAATTTGTTACTGGGAATTCATGATAGTAGGTCACTGTGATACTGCACAGGTTAGTAGCATTGCATTTCTGGTTATGCTTCAGTTGTGGATAGAGTCTGGTTAATAAAGATTCCTCTTATGTTGTAGGCCATCCATCTGAGCATTAATAAAATGTTTCAGTATAAGCCAACTATATATGTTTTCATGATTAAAATATGTCCTTCGGAAACATAATTGAAGCTGGGCATAATGGTGCACACCTTTAACCCTAGGAATTTGGAGGCAGAGGCAGGTGAGTCTGAGTTTGAGCCCAGCTTGATTTATAGCATGAGTTTCAGGATAGCCAGGGCTACACAGAAATACTCTTTCTTGGGAAAAAATAAGTAACTAAGAAATAAAGAATAAAAAAGAAACATAATAAAGATTTTCAGATTATTTCAAGTTATATAAAGTTATAATATTAATGTAGGCTTTGTAAGTATTTTATGAAGAAAGTATTTTTAAAATAGTAAAGAGATTCAGAAAACAACACTGAATTGTGCTAATTATAAAAAAAATAATTCACCCATGGAATCAACAAAATTATGGTCAATAGCCAGATCCCTTTGTTAAATGGGAAGCTTTTGTCAATGTTTGATGATAAATATGAAAATGTGTATTGGAATGGAGATCAGTCATTAACTGGTTGCAAATATTTTTTGTTTTACTGTTTTTTTTCTTTGTAAATGAGATTTATTATTCAAATTGTCCTCTTTTTCTCCATCCTTAGATGACAATTATTACAATTTTAAAAAAGATTATTTTACAATATAATGTTTTAACCAAAGTTATTTGAGAATTAGCGAGGTGAATTAGTGGGAAATGTCCCTAGTGTGCAAACCTGGCATATGATGGCAGCCAAAATTAGACCCCACAAAGATTGCTTCCAGTCTCTACATATCTGACCTGGTCAACCAACCCTTAATAATAAATTACACACACATAAACACACACACCACAGGATTTTTAAAATAAATATTGCTGTTATATTATCTAGCAAAACTACCTAATTCCATTAGAAGAAATTACTTCAAGATGAAGTGCCAAATGGATACCAAATGAGAACATGAATACTTGTGCAAATATTGACTACATTGACAAATAATAAATTAGGATTGTTGTAAACAAATTTGTAAATAGACAAAACACTTGAAAATGCATGAATCTTATAAAATTGAAATTTCTGAAATTACTTATATGTGTTTTAAAATGACGATATATTGTCACTTTCATGTGGCTTATGCTGATGCTATTCACTATGTTTAATGTTGTTTAAAATTTTTAAGGCTTCAGTTTTTAAGGCTTTCCAGACATGTGTATAAATTTCACTATGCACATTTCAGGACAACATAAGTCCCTTTATTATTACCTGTTTCAAGTGTTTGACCTCTTATTTTTGCCAACATCATCTTTATAATTGGTCACTCCTTGGGATGCTAAACTTTTCTTTTAGCCTGAGTCCAAACCAGGTGGCCCCCTCTACAACCAGCTGTTTCAGAATGCTCCTTTGTCACTAAATGTATGATGTAAAGGTCACTGCTGGGTTCAAGGCTCAAGGCATACTTTGTCTAAAGGAAGAAGGGTGCTTTACATTGCAAAAGGATAAACTCATTAGTAGAAGAAGCCAATGAAAACTTCTTCCTATTATCCAAATATATCCATTTTTACAGATGCTCCAAAAATGTTGAACTTACTATACTTAATAAACAATTATACTGACAGTATTTCATCCACTTCTAAATCCCTAGCACTATATTAATGTACAAAATAATAACAATCAGAATAAGAAAGAAAAAATACTCAAAGCCTATGAGAAATTTTGTAATAAAAAATTTCAAAAGGGTTGTTTTGATTTGCATTTCCCTAATGGCTAATGAGGTTGAGCATTTCTTTAAATGCTTCCCTGCCATTCGATATTCCTCTACAGAGAGTTCTCTGTTTAGCTCTGTTCCCCATTTTTTAAGTGGATTACTTGGTTTGCTGCTTTTCAGCTTCTTTAGTTCTTTATATATACTGGATATTAGTCCTCTGTCAGATAAAGGGTTGGTGAGGATTCTTTCCCAATCTGTAGGCAGTCGCTTTGTTTTGATGACAGTATCCTTTGCTTTAAAGAAGCTTTTCAGTTTCAGGAGGTCCCATTTATTGATTGTTGTTCTCAGAGCCTGTGCTGTTGGTGTTCTGTTCAGGAAGATCTCTCCTGTTCCAATGAGTTCTAGGGTATTCCCCACTTTTTTTCTAGCCGATTTAATGTGTCTGGTTTTATGTTGAGGTCTTTGATCTACTTGGACTTCAGTTTTGTGCAGGGTGATAAGTATAGATCTATTTTCATTTTTCTACATGTAGACATCCAGTTGGACCAGCACCATTTGTTGAAGATGCTATCTTTTTTCCATTGTATGGTTTTGCACCTTTGTCAAAAATCAGGTGTCCATAAGTGTGTGGGTTTATTTCTGGGTCTTCTGTTCGGTTCCATGCAAATCAAAACAACCCTGAGATTTCACCTTACACCCATCAGAATGGCCAAGATGTAAAACTCAAGGGACAACACATGCTGGAGAGGTTGTGGAGAAAGGGGAACCCTTCTCCACTGCTGGTGGGAATGTAAACTTGTATAACCACTCTGGAAATCAATCTGGCTCTTTCTCAGACAACTAGGAATAGCGCTTCCTCAAGATCCAGTCCTACCACTCCTAGGCATATATCCAAAAGAGGCTCAAGTACACAAAAAGGACATTTGCTCAACCATGTTTGTAGCTGCTTTATTTGTAATAGCCAGAAGCTGGAAACAGCCCAGATGCACCTCAACTGAAGAATGGATGCAGAAACTGTGGTACATCTATACAATGGAGTATTACTCAGCAATGAAAAATAAGGAAATCATGAAATTTGCAGGTAAATGGTGGGACCTGGAAAGGATCATCCTGAGTGAGTTGTCCTAGAAGCAAAAAGACACACATGGTATATACTCACTAATATAAACATACAACATAGGATAAACCCACTAAAATTGGTACATCTAAACAAACTAAGCAAAAGAGAGGACCCTAACTAAAACGCTGAATCCCCATCCTGAAAGGCAAAGAGGATGGACATCAGAAGAAGAAGAAAACAGGAAAAAACCTAGGAACCTGCTACAGAGGTCCTCTGAAAGCCAGAAGAAGAAAACAGGAAACAACCTAGGAACCTGCCACAGAGGGCATCTGAAAGCCTCTGCCCTGCAGACTATCAAAACAGATGCTGCGCCTGATGACCAACTAGCGAGCAGAGTGAATAGAATTTTATGTAAGAAGTGGGAAATAGTAAGAGCTGGAGAGGACAGGAACTCCACAAGGAGAGCAACAGAACAAGAAAATCTGAACACACGGAACTTCCCAGAGACTCATACTCCAACCAAGGACTATTCATGGAGATAACCTAGAACCCCTGCACAAATGTAGCCCATGGCAGTTTAGTGTCCAAGTGGCTTACATAGTGATGGGAAGAGGGACTGCCTCTGACATAAACTGATTGGCCTGCTGGTTGATCACCTCCCCCTGAGGGGGAAGCAGCCTTACCAGGCCACAGAAGAAGACAATGCAGCCATTCCTGATGTGATCTGATAGACTAAGATCAGAAGGAAGGAGAGGAGGTCCTCCCCTATCAGTGGATGTGGGGAGGAGCATACATGAAGAAAGAGAAGGTAGGGTGGGATCAGGAGGGGAGGAGGGATGGGCTTATGGCCAAAAGTGAATTCCTTGTTTATAAATCTGATATGAATTAGACAACATCAATATCATATATACACTAAGTGAAAAAAATAAATAAATTTGACTTAAAATGGTTGAATGCAACATTTTGTGAATATTGCTTAAGGAACTAAATTCTCATGAAAATATTTATTATATTTTCAGGAAATATTTTAACTAATGCTTAAGTGTTTACAGTAAATATCTAGTTTTCTGAATTCATTATCTGTATAATCATCCACTAATGAAAATATGAAAACAGATAAAGCATAACATTTCTTATTATTTAAAACTTATTTCTGACCAAGTAATCAAAATATTACAAACATAGGATGAACCTAAATTATTTAAATTTGAGTTCAAGTACAGTGTTGCACACCTTTAATCTCAGTACTTCAGATGCAAAAGAATGTGGATCTTTTTAAGTTCTAAGCCAATCTCATCTACCAAGTGAGTTCTAGGTCAGCTATGTGTATATATTACAAAAAAAAAAAAAGAAAGAAAAGAAAAGAAAAAAAACCTGTATCAACAAAAGCATAAACAAAAGCAAATTTGAATTTTTCATGAACAATTATAGTTAATTTTAAAAACAAATTATTAAAATTATTTAATCAATGATTAAAAGTTTAAAATAATAAAGCTATATATATATTTTATCTTGTTAAGAAAAACCTTACAAAGAAATTTTTAGATGTAGGTTGGCTGAATAAAACACCATGTGATACCTTTACTGTGTAAAGTTTTCTTTAACTCAAATTTTATAGTGTTTTGGAAAGAGACAATTTTCTATTCTAAGTTTGATTTGGGAATCAATCCATTTCATGTTGATCATCAAACAAACATTAACTTAAACACCATCTTTCTTTCATTTGCTTCTGTCTGAAAGTCACATTATTTAGCTGTTATATTTTGTTTTCCTGTTTCAATTTTTGTTAATATTTCCCCACTGAATACTTTAGATTTTGTTCCTAGAACTTTGTCACTTTTAGAGTGCCATTCTTCTCTTTGTCTTTATTTTTACACAATGATGTTAGACTTATTTTAAATAAAAGCTCAAAAATGATTGGAGCATAACAAAACAAGCAACATATAGACATTTCTCTATGTTCTGTTATTAGTATTTATCTTTTCTGAAAAACCTTTTATTGAGAAGTTATTTTCTTGGGGATACAATTCTGAAGAAGGTTTGCTATACACAAATTCAGTTTTAATACCTTATTTTACTTCAGAAAATAAGATTACAAGCAGTCCCAATGAGGATAAATCAGCAAATAAGCAACTGCAGTGTATTAAATACCACAAATGAAAAAAAAATCAATTAAGACACATATTTCTAATACGAAGCAAAAGTTTCAAGTGTTTGAACAATTTTATCTAAGAATAAAAATAATTACTATGTTCTGTAGAATATTGACTGCTATTTTATTAACTAAACACTAGTTAAAAGCAAACATGTATGGACATTTAAGTAAAATACTACATTTTGAATAATTAATATAAGCAGACGAAAAGATCATTTTGTTCCTACTTTGATATAATTTTTGCATTAGTAAGATCACTATCTCCTGAAGATATTATTTCATTAAAAATTTATAAGTGAATCTATATTAGAGTGGAATGAGACTATGTATGTGGATAAAAAAATTCACATACTATACACTGACATGTATACACTAGCCATCAGGGTATGGAAGGAGATACTGAGATTCATAGCCAAACTTTGGGGAGAGTACAGGAAACCTTGTGGGAAAAGATGGAGATAAGAAGACCTGGAGAGATCAGAAGCTCCAGAAAGAGATCAAGAGAGCCAAAAAACCTGGGCCCAAAAGGGCTTGCAGAGATTGATACTCCAACCAAAGACCATGCATGGAGAGGACATAGACCCCCTTGCTCAAGGAAAGCCCATAAGCTGCTCAGTATCCAAATGGGTTTTCTAGGAAAGAGATCAATGGTTGTCACTGACATCAACTCAGTAACAGGCTCTTTTATCACCTCCCCCTGGGACGAGGGTACAGCCTTGTCAGGCCACAAAAGAATATGATGCACCCAGCCCTGATGAGACTTGATAGGCTAGGGTCAGTAGAAAGAAAGGAGGACTAGGGGACTAGGGGAGGGGCATAGGGAAAGAAGAGAGAAGGTGGGTGGGACTGGAGGAGATGAAAGAGGCGAGTACAGCCAGGGTACAAAGTGAATAAAATATAATAAATAAATGAATGAATACATGAATAAATATACAAATTAATTAAGTAAGTAAAATATTACAAAAAGAGATTTGTATCTGAGATTGGGTGGTTGCTATGAATAATTGACAATGTTATATTTTGAAGGGAATATGGAAGTTGGAAGTTGCTTTGGTGATTGGGTTTTATTACAATAGAAAAGTATCTAGAATCCTAGTAAAATAAATAAAATGTGGTGCTCATGAAGGAGTAAATTGGTTCTAATCTTTGACTGACAGGAAAATTGTTCATGTTTCATCAAAAATGTTTCCAAAGAACTGCTAACAGACTCATGTACAATAAAATAAGATTTGTTTAAAGTAACCATTGTGGATATGGTCAGAAATGATCACATTTTAAAAGTGACAAAAAAGCAAATTCTATTTAAGTTTTGGCACATTCAGTAGTCCACCTTCTTTGGCCCAACTTCTTTTTTTAAAATTTCATTTTAATTACTTTACAGGCTGATCCCATCTCCCTGACTCCTCTCTTCTCATCCACCCTCATGCCCC
The DNA here is from genome assembly GCF_907164565.1 of Psammomys obesus. Classification (NCBI taxonomy): domain Eukaryota; kingdom Metazoa; phylum Chordata; class Mammalia; order Rodentia; family Muridae; genus Psammomys; species Psammomys obesus. Next base: position 2,254,649 of record NW_026594428.1, on the reverse strand, counting down.
ACTCCCCCTATTCCCTCTTCTCCTTCCTCAAAGAGAAGGGGAGGCCCCCAAGTTGTACCCATCTACCCTGGCTTCTCAAGCTGTAGCAGGACTAAGTCTATCCTCTTCCACTGAGGCCTGATAGGCAGACCAGGTAGGAAAAAGTTACCCAGAGGCAGGCAAGAGAATCAGACACAGCCTCCATTCCCATTGTTAGGGGAACCACATGTTGACCAAGCTGCACATCTGTTAGATATATGTAGAGGGTCTAGGTCCAGCCCATGAATGTTCTTTGGTTGGTGTTTCAGTTTCTGTGAGTCCCATGGGCCCAACTTAGTTTATTATTTAGGTCTTCTTGTGGTGCCCTTGACTACCCCAACTCCCTTTAGTCTTCATCCCACTCTTCCACAGTACTCCCTGACTCTGGCTTATTATTTGACTGTGGATCTCTGCATCTGTTGCCATAAGTTGCTGGATGAAGCCTCTCAGAAGACAGTTTTGCTTGGCTCCTGTCTGCAAGCATGGTAGAGTATCATTAATAGTGAAAGATATTGTCTCTCTCCCATGGTGTAGGTTTCAAGTTGGGTGGGTAAAGATGGAGCAGAGATTGAGGGAATGGCAAGTCAATGACTGGCCTATCAGCCCACTTTCAAGCACCATCATTTCCAGGTTTTTAGAGTGTTATTGGCTATTGTAAGACATAAGTGTACCAAGTAGCTGGTTTCCCAACATTGTGTGAATAGCCTTTACCAGTCAGCATCCTAATACAGAATATTTCAAGTATCCATATCAGAATTCTTTAACTGCTTATAAAAGCTACAGTCAACATTTATGATGTCAGATACAAAGAATCTTACAGTGTACCTACAATGATAAGACCTAGAGTAGGTCACATTCTCTGTCACCATGTTTCCAGTAAGCCCCTTATTCTGTCTTCATCATATCTCCCTAGATAACAAGGGAAATAAATAGCATGAACTTGTTTTTTTAGGTTGAAGACTAACAAAAACATGTTAATTAAATATGATCAGTGTAGAAGTGTCATCTTTGTGAAGAAAGCTCAAATATTATATTGCTTTTAAAATTCATTTTGAGAATGAAAAAAAGGGATAGCCAATAAACTCTTCCTCTGTGAAATATTTATGAATTCAGCTCAAAAATAATGATTTGGACAAGGTCATGCAAGTCATTGCTGTAGCCAAGACAAGGACGTTGATGTCTTGGCTCTCAGCTCCATTTCTTCTCTCTACAGTAGAGTGCATTTCAGTTTGCCATTTATCTGCCAAGAAAATATATTAGTTAATAAGTGCTTAGAAGCTGACTTCCTGGAAAACATCATGGGATGCCTTTCTTGTGTACACTTATGTTTAATTCAAATCTCAGACTGCCCTTGGAATGTAAATGAGTGTGTTCCTCTCAGGTTAAGTGGTAACAATGTGACAGAGAGTAATTTAAAATGTAAGCAGTTTTATTAGTCATTATAAAGAATGCAGAACTCCCATAAAATCTTGTGGGTTTTTAACATTTTATCTTTCTCTAAAGTGCAAAAATGCCTTGGCCTTTTAGGGATCATTGAGCATAATGAGATATACTTACTGCGAAGTAAGTTAATTCTATCTACTCTCATCCCAGCTTGCCTACGAAAACACATCTGCACACTACATAACTGAAACTCAGTTTTCCTTTTGAATTATGAATATATAATTGTTACAAAAATTAATATAGTCCCCAAGAGGTCTAAAGCATGCAATGTTCCATTCATATTTTGATTTAACTGGTACTTGAATATAACTTATCATATATTTTATTAAGAAAAATAGATGTTCTTTGAAGGAACCTTGAAATGCTACCACTCTTTTGCAGGTATAACTACTCCCCAAATTACCCCTACAGTTGTCTTTACACATATTTTCAGAAAGTGTATTATTCATACTTTCACAAAATACTTTTTAAAATTCTTCAGATATTTTAGGGAATACATTTAATGATTGCTCAGTGGAAGATTTCCTTGGGGAATATTTAATCATTAAAACTTTTCAAGTATTTCATTATCATTTCATGCAGTTCCTGAATAATCCCATCCCTTGTTAATTCAATTATTTATGCTGGGGCTGATCTTATGAAATATGTCCCCAGACATTTTTTAACTGAGCAGCAAAACCATTAGTGATGGACCTTGTTTTGACCTTTTAACAGTTCCATATTCTTCCAATTGTTTATTAGTAATATTTGAACACTAAATATTCTGCCAGAAACATTTCAACTGGGTAAACAAGGAGGTATAAAGTAAAAATAAATAGCACGCAATATTTATTCAACTGTGAATGTGGACCAGTTCAGTTGTGCTTGTGGAAAACTGAGAGAAGTTAACCTTACTATTGTACCTGTATCCACAAGTAACTATAAGATAGCCAGAATGATCTCTCCAACTGTCTGCCCGGTTCCTATGAGGATAACCTAACATGACAAAACTGTTATTAGGAAGCATTAAAACATCCTTAAAATTATGTTATCTGTTCCATATGAGTTACTAAATCCTTTATATGATTATTTTTATTCTAAATCAAAATTTTAATTTTGTGTTGTTGAAACATAGGTCTACTTTCTAAAATAATATGCCAAGAATTTCTTAATAGTTTATAAATCAGTTTTGTCTGTTATACAATGTTCTCTAAGATGAATGTTTAAAAATAAATCTTCTGCTGTCTTAGGTAATACTATGCAGTGCATTTAATCATATTTACCCTTAAAGCAACTCCTCTGAGATACTTCCCTAGCTCCATACCCAGCCAACGTCATGTGTTTTCTCCCTCTCATTCATGTGTGTGTGTGTGTGTGTGTGTGTGTGTGTGTGTGTGTGTGTGGTGTGTGAGCGTGCATGTGTGTTTGTGTTTACACATCCCCACCAAGGGAATATAAGGTAGGTATTTACAAAGTATTCCTAACGTGGAGCCTGGCCTGGAGTGTGGTTGACATACATCATACTATTAAAGAGCACAGAATTCTACCAAAATTTCAAAGAAGAGCTAACACCAATACTCTTCAAATTATTCCATGAAATAGAAACACAAAATACATTACCAAACTCATTCTATGAGGCCACAGTCACCTTGATACCTAAACTGCACAAAGACCCCAAAAAAAAAGAGAACTTCAGACCAATCTCGCTTATGAACATTAACACAAAAATACTCAAATAATACAAACCTAATTAAAAAACACATTAAAGATATCATTGACCACAATCAAGTAGGCTTCATCCCAGGCATGCAAAGGTGGTTCAACATATGGAAATCCATCAATATATAATCCATCATATAAACAAATTGAGATGAAAGAAAAAAACAAACTCATGATCATCTCCTTAAATTCCGAAAAGCATTAGACAAAATCCAACATCCACTCATGTTTAAAGTCTTGGAGAGATCAGGGATATAGCCATATACCTAAACATAGTAAAAGCAATATACAACAAGCCTATAGCCACCATCAAAATAAATGAAGAGAAATCAATCTCACTGAAATCAGGGACAAGGCAAAGCTGCCCACTCTCTCCTTATCTCTTCAACATAGTACTTGAAGCCATAGTTAGAACAATAAGACAACTAAAGGAGATAAAGGGAATACAAATCAGAAAGGAAACAGTCAAGTAGCACTATTGACAGATGATAAAATAGTGTACATAAGTGACCCTAAAAGTTCAACTAGAGAACTCCTTCAGATGATTAAACACCTTTAGCAAAGTGACTGGATACAAAATTAACTCAAAAAAAAAAAAATCTGAAGCCCTCCTGTATACAAAGGACAAACAAGCTGAGAAAGAAATTAGGGAAGCAACACTCTTTACAATAGCCATAAATTACATAAAGTACCTTGATGTGACTCTAACCAAGCAAGTGAAAGACCTGTATGGAAAAAACTTCAAGTCTCTAGAAAAAGAAATTGAAGAAGATATCAGAAGATGTAAAGATTATTTACAAACTATGTATTAAATTCTCATTAGGTTAATTTTCATGTTTGATTTGGCAGATCATGGAGTTGGGCTGGGATATTTCCACTTGCAGTATTAAAATTAATAAACCTTGTAAGCAAAACGTAATGTTTATATCTTCCCACAACAGAGGTAAATAAATTTAGGTTGTATAAACTTTACTCATAATAAATAAGAAATAATGTTTTTCTAAAACCACCTCATTAAATGTATTGTAAATGTCCTAAAAAGAATAAGTTCGCTATTTTCTTTCATTTATGCTTTTTGTTCTTTTACTTAGGAGATTTCATGCATTCTTAAGGAAATCAATTTAAATGAAATGCCTATTTAGAGACATTTCAGGTACTTAAGTAGAAAGGAAAATGTGTAAATAATATTTTTACCTCCGGGAATAAAAATAAAATCATATTCAAAGTTTGTAAAGCATGCAATATCTGAATACAATTTCAAATTACCACCAAGACACTCAAACTAAGAATAAATAGAAAATATTTGTTTTTAAATATGCTTAATATATTTTCAGCTCACTTTCCTTATTTATGCCTCTTGCATCAAAAGAGAACATACTTTTTGCTTAAAACTAAAATTTAATAAATGTATTTTTTAGTGAACATAGAGATTATTAGAGTGGACAAAGGATTCACCGGTATAAATGAAGTTTCTCTCTGTTTAGCTCATTTTCCCTCACTCTCCTTTTTCTGTACTAAATGCAGGCCCTATCTCACTCTCTTTGTTAACATGCATGTGTGTGTATGTGCATGGGCACTCACATGTGTACAATGTAGCTATAAATCCTCACAGTATTGTGGTGTTTCAGTATTTCTATTTATGATTATATACTTCTATAATTTTGAATACTTATTCAGTTGAAAAGCCAAAGATGTCAATTAATTTCTAAACAACAGATATTCTAGTGTGAACATAATAAGAGTGTTCTATGTCTAGTTTATTAAAAATAATAATGAAGTTTCTTAGGGGGGAACATTGCAATAGGCTGGAAACAGAAAGAAATATGTTAGCTGAATATTTGACATAAAACTTGCTTCAGTTGAAGACAGAAACAAAAACAAAACTAACTTCATTGGAGTATGTTCCTGCTTCAATATTTTGTTCACCATCGTAGTGGAGTAGGCTTATGATGTTTGCTGCATAAGCCATACAAAATGCAGAGGGATTGCTTCCAGGTGGACAGAAAACAGGGATGTGTATTTTAGCAGCATCTCTTATGAAGTTGGTATCTGTTGCCTCCCCTGAGTTCTTAGTTCCAAAGTAAGCCCCTTTTAATGAGGAAGTACAGATGGTGCCGGTATGACTTACAAATGCAAGATAGCTCCATCTTCAGTGACCCATGTGGCAAACTCAAGGAAAGTTTACACCAGCTTCTCATCCATTGTTGTCACCTATGCAATCTCAGGTAGTCCACAACACACACACACACACACACACACACACACACACACACATGAGTGCAACATATCATATATAAACACATAAAATATGTGTGATATATATATATATTCACACACATATGTGTGAAATATGTGTGTGTGCGTTGGATTTGGAGATAAATCTTAGTATGAAATCAAAGTTAAAAAAATCTAATGCTAAGGATTTACATAGTTGTAGCGTTTGCAAAAGTTTCATTTTTGTTTGTATTTATTGGCTCATTTTAGCATCTCTTTTCAATATCATGCACTTGTAGAAAATATTGGTTTTGAGCAAATACACATAATGTTTGTTTTGATACTCTCTTATTTCATTTAACAACACTAACAGTGGTACCCTTTTATTTATCTATTTATTAATCTTTGTGAGTTAGTAAAATTGATATATTTATCAATTTTATATAGACATATATATACATATATATATATATCACAATTTTATGTCTCCATCTGCTAATGGACACATAGCTCAAATCCTTAATTTGACATTCTTGAATAGTTCTAAAACAAATATGATTTAATTTTGAAAATTATATAATTAAAAAATAAACGGTATATACTAAGTTTTTTTAGTGACATAAGGAAAACAGAAGTACTAAAAGTTGTGATAGAATACTGGTGGACTTCAACATATGTTTTATTAATGATTTTCTTTACAAGAATTGGTCTGAGTTTATGATGCATTTACTGGTTTATAACAGAGACCAATTTTTAAATGACTAAAACTGTTAATTTCATATAGAGTTCATTTTCTGACCAGCACATTTAGAACAAGTGATTAATTCAATCAGACATTTGTTACCTATCTTTGTTAATATCAACCAACTTTATTCAATTAGTTAATTGAAAAATATGAATGGTATGTTTATTTGCTGAACATAATTAAATGTATATTTTCATAGTTGCCTTAAAACACTTATTTACTAATATGGTCTATTAACATGCCTCTGACAGAGGACATTGTGGCTTCCTTCATTTACTCCACAGTGAAAGGTTCATAGTCCCAACTCCTGCTTATCTTAACATTTGACAATCTTGTTTGTCTTTCTATAATCTTGCCTATGATACTGTCTCCCAGTCATATATAAGTTCTTTCTTTGAAATCCTCACATTTGAGCTTCTACATCATCTGGTGATTCTAATCAGCTCCCCTTGATATAGTCTATTAATATAGCTTTCTACGTCTCTTTTACTAATTCTGTGTCCCTTTTATTTTTCTTTCTTTAGTCACATGATTTGAGTTCACATATCTGAGATTACTCCTACTCCCCTCCTTTTATACAAAACCCTGTCCCTTTGTATCTCTACACAAATAAGTTTTCTTTTACAATTATTTTCATCCTGTAAATAGTTCAAATTCTACAAACTTGGATGCCATGAAATTTCCTCAAACACACCTTGTAGAAAACAAGGGTGTATTTTATTTCACATTTTCTATCATAACATATAGTCTTGCTGCAACCTCTTATGCCAAGGTGGGTTGGTACCCCTGGGGGTATTTCCTTCTCTGAGGAGAAGAGGAGGATGGAAAGGGGGATTGGAAGATTGAACTGGAAGGAAAGGGGGACAGGGGCTGTGCTCAGTCTAAAAAGTGATTAAATAAATTGATAAAAATGGCTGCTGCATTATCAAGTGTTCACAAAGATCTCATGCATGTTTTCAGAATCTTACTCTCTAATACATATAAATTATAATTATTTTTGAGTTCATTTTTTAAATTTGTTAATGTATTCTCTCATATATATCACATTCTGATCTCAGTTTCCCCTCTCTCTTCTCCCACCAGTCCCTAGCCCATTTCTGCACTCCCCTTGATCCACTTCTCTTCAGATTCCCTTCAGCAAAGAGCAAGCCTCCCAAGGCTATCATCCAAACATGCTTTTTTTCCCCCCATTCTAGTTCATAGTGCATGTTCTGGTCATATCATAAATGATATGCAATTTACAAAAAAGTTGTGATTAATGTTTTTGCCATTCTCTATTTGGAGTATTCCTGGACCTTGGCTGGGGTACTGGAACACAGCTTTAGAATAGAGAACAAGATTCCATTCTCTCAAGGTCAGCTAGAGAGCTTTAGGGTGAGGCTGGAGTATGCTGAGCAGGGTGTGGAAAAGGTTTTCCATAGAGTGTTATAATTTAGCCCTTTCAGTATGAGGTCTCTGGTGTCAATGGAAGATCCACATTCCAGAGCCTATGATGATAGATAGCAAGCTGTTACAGCTCTTGGTCAAGCTACTGTGCTAAACATGGCAGAGGTGCTGGCCAAAGCCCATGTCTGGTTGGCTTGGCTTGCACACAGGTATAGGGATACACAAGCCAGAGACCAGAGGGTAGGCCTGGTGAGAAGTGACACTGAAGAGGAAAAATAACAAATCTCAGGTGGTCTTGAAATAAGAAGGCATGCAACTTTATTCCTGTGAAATCAAAGGCAATATAAACCCTGGCCAGTGGGAAGGATCTCAAGGATGATTCGCTGGGGTCAGTGGGTGAGGAATACTTAATGGTCCTATCACAAGAAGGAAAATACAATACATAATTATCCTGTGGGATAGGGGATCTCCAAGTACAATTGAAGGTCACTTCTGCACTAATATTCTTATCAGGGTGGGGCATTTCAGGGAATTTCTAGATGCTTGCTAGAGCAGATTCATCAGGGAAGGGTCTGGCTTGTGATCTGCCCTGAGGGCTATGTGACACTTCTTAAAAGACCTGGAATCATCCAGATCAGGGAGACTTAGCAGTTCACTGAGAAAAAGGAGTCCATCATCATCGATCAAACACAAATAAAGGACTATCTGGAGACAACTGACTACAACCATAACCAGCACAACCCTACAAGTCTTTATTATACAAATCTGTTGAAAAAATAACAAGCTGATAAAGAAATTTGAAGTTTCTGGATTGGCTAAAGTTGTTTTAAGTTTAAATTGCTGTGCTTAAGAGATGTACAAAATAAAAGAAAAACAAAAATGCCACTAACCTGTAAGCCACTTTTCTTCAAGGAGACATAACTTCTTGGAATATTGGGGCCTTTTCATATAAGATAACAAGCCCAGTGTTTCACTTCTGTGAACAAGCTTGCTTGAACCAACTGTTCAGGATAAATGCTTGCTTACATGCAGGTGGGACATATGTAGCCCAAAAGTTCATCAGGCTCTAGACCTGACCTGACTGAACGAAAGTGGGAAGTAGCTTTACCTTCTGGGTTTCATGCTTATAAGATGTCTTATGTAATTTTGGTGCCATATACTTTGGATCCCTGGTATGGACTTGATGCGTATCCATAGTCCTGGACAGCATTAAATAAAGTTAGCTGAATATATGGCTCAAAAATTGTGGTAGTGACTTTAATTTTGCCCAGTGGGATTAACAGTTACAGTGCTTACTACCCATTGCTTAGTTGCTGGAACATCCACCTTCCCTGCATTTCAGCCAATGGTAATTGTGATTATATGAAATGTTCAAATGTTTTCCCTTTGTACAAGTCTGGAGCTACGGTAATGATGGCAATGCAGGGAAATATCTTAGGAATTATTTCAACTCTACAATTCTATAGAATGCCTCAGATTTCTTATTTCTGAACTCAGGGTATGCATATTTTACTGTAAGTGGGACGTCCTGAGAAAATTTTAGAAAGTTTTTAACTCTAGATTTTCATCTTAATGGTATAGAAGACCTTGACGTAGATCCTTAGAAATTCTTCATATAAATTTCTATTTCAGCTCTAGTATTGTTGTTTGCTATCACGTAACAATAATCTTCCCATTTTTTTTGCATGATGAAATAACACGTCTATATCCTATATAGCAAAGACCTCATTCTGTTTTTACATGGTCCTAGGCTTCTATTGCTTTAGTATTCTACTCTCTACTCAAGTTATTTGGATCTTTTAAACTATCTTCTTAAATGGTATTATTTTTCTTTTCAATCTCTGAAACAATAACATTAGTCCTCTGGTATTGAAAACTTAAATACTCCTGTTGCTTTGAAAATTCTGTCTACTTCATTTTTGGTTTTCAAATCTCACATATAATAGCTCTTGCAGCCTACAAAGTTTGAAATAATGGAATTAAGAAATTCCAGGAAACGTAATTGTAACTGAAGCAAATGTGTGCCACATAAAACTGCCACAATCCAATATTATCAACTTCTGACCCATTATACTCTTCTTCTAATCTTGTTTTAATGTAAACAAGGATATACACAATATAATATCAACACTTCTTAACATATTTATTTATTCTCTTTACTGCTGGGAACATGATATCCATTTTCTGAAATAGAATTAAAAGTTTTATTCTCGTTTTGTGAGCTTTATTTATGTATAGCTTAGTGGAATTGTTGCTTTGATATTATTTAATAAATACTATTGTTATCAGATCTTAAAAGAAATATGTGATAGAAAAAATAAAAGTAAAAGAGAAAGTAATAAAAACTATTTCAACAGCAGTCTCCTTTATTGATTTTATAATAAATATTCATGTATTAGCAAGTTTAAATCAGTAAACTCAAACTTTACTCATTCACATACTTTGCACATTAATGATGTAGATTTAGGATTCATCAAAATAAAAACCTAACTATTCTCTACATTGTAGTTAGTATTAACTTATTAATTAATTATTAATAATTTTTATAATTAGTAAGTTATTGTGATTTTATTTTATTTATGAATCTACTGATATATATATATATATATATTATTATATTATCATTCAACCAACTGATATGTATATATCAATTGGTTATAACAAATATGAATGAGGTCATCAGTAGTATGCAAAGCATTTTTTAAAAGATAATTATCATATATTTTATAGGCAATGGAATATTAACTTGAGAAGATTATCTTCAAAGTCTAGAGAAATGGAATCTGAATAAATTAGAAGCTTAATTTCATCTTTTTCAGTTGCAATTGGCTTACAAACTCATCTAATTTTTCAAAGTGTTGTTCCTAGAAAAATTAATGTTTCATCTTAACCAAAGACACTATGTTAATTTTTGTATTAATTTTGTGTTATAACTTAGTCTCAGGAAGAAATAGAAGTAGGATTTTTTGTTTTCCTGAAATGTCATGCATATACTTAGAAACTAGGAGTTTGTTTTGGAGACATTCAGAGAAGCAAATTTATTTATTTATTTATTTATTTATTTATTTATTTATTTATTTATT
>NW_026594428.1:2192152-2244052 GCF_907164565.1 Psammomys obesus | reverse complement strand
ATTTATTTATTTATTTATTTATTTATTTATTTATTTATTTATTTATTTATTCATTCATTCATTTATTTATCTATCTATTTATTTATTTGTTTATCTATCTATTTATTTATTTATTACGGTTTATTAGCTTTATATCCCCCCTGTAGCTTCCTCCTTCCTCCCCCACCAATCCTACCCTCACTCCCTCTTCCCTACCTCTGCCCCTCCCCCAGTCCACTGATAAGGGAGGTCCTCCTTTACTTCCCGCTGATCCTAGTCAATCAGGTCTCATCAGGAGTGGCTGCATTGTCTTCCTCTGTGGCCTGATAAGGCTGCTTCCCTGTCAGAGGGAGGTGATCAAAGAACAGGCCAATCAGTTCCTGTCACCGACAGTCCCTGTTCGCATTCCAATGGAGGCCACTTGGACACTGAACTACCATGGGCTAGCTCTGTTCAGGGGTTCTAGGTTATCTCCATGAATGGTCCTTGGTTATAGTATCAGTATCAGAAAAGACCCCTGTGCCCAGACTTTTTGGTTCTGTTGCTCTGCTTGTGGAGCTCCTGTCCTCTCGAGGTCCTACTATCTCCCACTTCTTTCATAAGATTCCCTCCACTCTGCCCAAAGTTTGGCTATGAGTTTGAGCATCTGCCTCGATACCATGCAGGGTAGAACCCTTCAGAGGGCCTTTGTGGTAGGCTCCCTTCCTGTTCCCTGTTTTCTCCCTCCTCTGTTATTTTACTAAGTAGTTCAGGTTATTTGTTTTTCTTTTTCATTTTTTCTTGTACATTTAGAAGTAGTAATCTCATCTCTGAGTTTCATCTATTAATATTTACACACAAATATACATATATATGCACAATTATTACTATAGTTAATAGCTTGTAATACAATCTTTCTGTGCTAGTTACTTATTTGTTGATATGATAAATCACAAAGGCAACTTATAGAAGGAAGAGTTTATTTGGGCTTATGATTTTATATGAATATTCAGAGTCTACCATGTAATGGAGGGAAGATGCAGAAAGCAGCAAATAGCAATCATAGCAGTGGGAGCAGGAAGCTGCAAGCTCAAATCTCAAGTGTAAGCATAAAACAAAGAGAACAATCAGGAAGTGATACATAGCATTAAACTCTCAAAGCCTCCTCCAGTAATACAATCTTCATCTGCTCCCATCAGTTGTTAGATGAGGTCTCTCTGGTCTCTTAGATTATGATTCTCCCATTCTAGCATATCCTGCAGGCTTGGACAACCTTTAGGTCAAAGGTCAAAGGTCAAAGTTTTGTTGCTGGTTTGGTGTCTCAATAACTTTAGGTGAATACTAACCAGTTACAATAATACATTTTAAACATTCTCTCCCAAAACATTTAGTTCTGGTAAGTTTTGTATAAGTAAGTATGAAAGTATTGGAGAAGAACTCATTGGTAAATACTCCAGGTATTATTTGATGATTAAAAGGTCTTTTAATTAGACATGAGAAGTAATTTTAATACTATGTGCACTTAGCAAAGTAATGATAGTAGATTCATCTCTAGAGAATATGATCTATCTATAAGCAGGTTTTTTGGTCGCAGTTTTGATGCAACACACAAATTTCATTAATTAATCAAGTCTTACATCAAATAAAAATCTTTGGTTACTTTCCTAACATCTGTGCCATAATTTCACCGTTTAGAACATATTCCTAGTTCATTTGTTATTGTAGCTCACTGGATTAATAGAAAGGTACTTGGAGGGAAATCAGGCTAAAGGGAATGGTCGCATGCCTTTAAGTGTTTTGGAAGCAAACATTTGATTGTATAGCTTTTTAAAAACAGAGGACATTGAGCTGTGTGCAGAGAGGTTGAGATGTATCTGCGTGGAGTTAGGGGAAGGAAATGAGTATATTAAAATGCTGTAGTAGATATGTTATACAAATTGTCTTTTCCATTATTTAGAGTTCATCAACTGAGTAGGACTTTCAGGAGGGAAAGACAGAGCAGAAACAAAAACAGATTAACCCTGCAGACTATACCTGAACCTACAAGAAAGCCTTGTCACATTCTCAATATTTGGTTACTTTTCATCTGTGTTTATGGGTTCCTCTAGGAGAATCTTGCCTTCTGCTTTGAAGTACAGCATGGCTTTTTTGTTTCTTTTCTCACATTGAAATATATGCTCAGATTGTAATTTCTTTTGGTTTTTGGTCATCCCTGAATACTTCAGTTTTTCTAAGGGCTGGAGTCCACCACTTCCTCTTAAGTATTTTAATGAAGAAACACAACATGCGCTAGACAAACTTGGTCCTCTGACATTGTCTTATTCCAAGGCATGATAGATTAACTATTAGGAAAACTTCTATATGTTGTAGTTATTTTTTCATATAAAAATAGACTATATCTACTACCCTATTAATGTGTCCACTGTTTGGAATAAAATATCTTAATTTTAAGATAGTATTAGTTGGACAAAGAAATACTTATATGTCTTTTCAACCATCAAACAGTTTTATGGTAGTATTAGCTTTTCAGAATTAATAGGAATCAGAACTCAAATAGAATTTTGGAGATGGCCTGCTTCATCACAACTAAAACCTTGATAATGAATGTGTTGTAAGTCTTAAGCAAATTTCGGTACTGGCTTTTAATACTCATAACTATTAAAAATATGGATGTCTTCTAAATTTTAATTATTGAAATAAGTATGCTATTAATACATGGAAAAATTCAACAAACATTTTCAGAATGAACAGTAAAAAGATATTTTCTGAGTCCTGCTATTCATCAGGAAATGTAAAATTTCTGTCCACAACCTGTAATGCTTTATACCTCATCTTTATTTAAATAGTCATTAGAGCATAGTACTTAAAACCATATGAAGTACAGGTTGTTCTTTATTCAGAGCTGAGAGCCAAACCCAGGAATTGCTAAGAAAGTGTTCTACTCTGAGCTAAATTCACAACCTTCAGAGTCAGTTAAGCTTTGAAATTTGACCATATTAATTTATTTACTTCTGAAAAAAATTTAAATTAAGGATACCTTTAAATACCAGGTAATTTTTATGATTATAAGAATACAATATATCTCAATGTATGTATCTATGAGATAAAATAGATGTTGAAGTTTTATTGAAGTCATTAATTTTTGGGTTGATTTACATAGTTATATTGTTAAAGGTAAAAAAATGAGTGATCTTATTTTTAGAAAATTATATAATTTAATATTCTAAGGTTAAAATATGTGATTTAAATACTATGCATATGAGCAAAACTTAATACTTTATAGCCACACAAAAATATTAATTTAACCAATAAGTAAAAACAGTATATTTCCCTATTATATTTGAAAATTGAAAAATTTTATAGAATATTTTGTAATTTAGAAACCAAAATATTCTTATTCTATACAATTCGAGTTTGATACTTTTATTACAAAAATTTAAAATATATGGAGCATTTTCAATAGAGAACTAGACTATTCTACTTTTAAATCTCATCTTCTTTTAAAAACTCATAGGGAAACCAACCCACTCTTTTTAATCTGATACTAATGCTACTTTTCTAAGTGCCTAAAATGTTCATAAAAGGCAAAATTATATCCGTTTTTATATTTCACTGGCTTTAGTCAATATGGTATTGATCTATACGGTAAACTTAAATAAAAAATAATGTTACCTATTTGTGAAATCTAAAGAAACTGATCTCAGAAGCTGATTGAACAGCAGTACACAAAGGATCAAAATAGGGAGGGAATAGTTGGATGAGGGGCATTGGTGCATAAGAGCTGAGCAGAAGAAATAATAAGCTGTGCTATTGCTCAACAGGGTCATTATATATAAAACATATGTAAACTGTGTATGGGGTGGGTCGGGTATCTTAGCATGTTTGGTGTGCATGGAAGAGGGCAGGTACCCCAAGGCCAATATTGGCTGTGCAGTGATTTAATGGCCAAACTTGGCTACCTATGACCTGTCTCAAAGTTCAATCAATAAAAAAACTAATTCAGAAATGAAAAGATAATAATTCAGTGCCTTTCAAAATGACTATGACAATCGATCATAAGTGTTTTTACCTGGAAGAAAGCTCTTGTTTGAGAAAACAATTATACTAATGTAGATCTTAAAATGTTATGTTTAATATCTGTGTTAAACTAATAAGTTAAACTAAATAAAAATTTAGAAGATTAAACAAATTGAATTATAAAATAAAAACAGGAAAACTGTAGCCAGTATGATATTTCTTAATTATTTTGTGTAGAACAAAGTACAATTTCCTCATTAGCAGTCTGCCTTCCTCATTCCAATGACTCTCATATAACCCTCTTGTCTCTCTTTTAAATTCATGGTCTCCTTTTTCATTAATTGATACTAAATACACATACATATTTTACATAGGTATTTCTAAATACATAAATACAATCTTCTCAGTCTGCATAATGCCACTCCTTTGTGTGTTTTCAGGGCTGGCCATTTGTTACTGGTTAATATATTGGTTTTCTCTCTTGAGGTGAGGTCTTGCTTTGTATCCAAGTTGAGATGTTATGTGGCCTGGTTTATTTTGAACAAATAATCCTATTGAATCAACTCTTTACATTGTGGATAAGGGCTTCTTTTACTTCATTTATCCCAAAGAAATAATTTTATAGTAAAGAATAACCCTACTTTCATTTCTTTAACTACTTGGGTATAATGATAATGTGTCTTTTTGTTCCAAGCACTTTGGAGAGAAGGAAATGATGGGAAAGTAGAAAACTGTTTAACATTCTCATCTATCATCTATACTGACTCCAAAGAAGAATATACTGATTGATTGTTCAATACCAATTGATGGCAAAACAAAATCAAGGTAATATTCTCCTTAACTGTTAAGCACATTAATTACATTTGCATATCTAGGGGAAAGGCTAAAGTAGATAGAAAACAACAATAATAACAATAATCATACCCAAGTGTTTGTCCAATTCCGGGAGTGTCTTACATTCACTAACTCATTGATACAGGGATATTCCAGCAGTCATACAATGACTTATAAGTTTATCTGCAGCAAGATAAACTAACAAACAAAATATCTCTAAATTGAAGTCCTATCCACTTATGTGACTGAATTTGGAAACTAGGTCTTTAAGAAATTAAATAGTGTTAAATAAAGTTAGAAGTATAATATGCTATTGAATATGATGGTTGTCTTTGTTAGAATAAATACCGGTAGTGCTATTGCAAAAATCACAGCTATTATCTTAGTTAAAAGAAAAGATAATATATTCTTTGACTACTTTGAGTGACCATGGTCCAGGAAAATAGACCTAGGTTACCTCCAAATCCATGTTCCAATGCGAAAGCAGTTTCATAAACTTTTACAGCTTCATAAGAACAAAGAAACTAATAAACAAATAATGTTTAAGCGCATTGATGGTTATATCCAATAAGCAAGAACAGTGAGTTGGGAGGAATGTTTCTGTAGGCCCAAGATGCTATCTGATTATAGTCTTAGCTTTTGTGTTGGTGAAAGCTAGTGGTCTTCTAAGTTAAAAGATTCCAAAATGTTTACATCTGTTAGTCACAAGATGATTGTTCTGCCACAAGGGTGGACAAGGAATGGCTGCTCTGGAAGGTTACAATTAGCCTGATATGAGGTAGTTAGCCACTGCACTGGCAGCATTCCATTCAGATCTCTTCAGAGTACAGCTTCTTCTTAGGAGTTTTCTTTTAAAGTGATTCATACAAACAGAAAAATCCACCCAAACACAGTGAGAACAGGCATCACTGTGCCACTGAGGGAGTCATCAGGAGAAAACTTTACAGCACATCCTATCCTCTTGGTCTTTGGGACTCATGGACTGTAAAAAAGCAAATCTGGGATGTGAAAGCCACAAAGTCTGTTATATTTTGTTATGGTACACTGGGAAGAACAATAAAATATACCAGAACTATTCCAAAGCCAAAAGATTTTGCTGAGATGTCCAGCTTCAGTTTCCCCAAAGAAACAATTAAAGTACTGTAAAGAAACAGCTACCTACTCGCTTTATATATATATATGGAATTCAACTTCTGCTCTCTTTCCTCTCCTCTGAAGTGGTTTCTACTAAAGAATTTCCCAATAGGTTTCCTCATGTTAGCAATATCTGCTTGTCTGCTGTAGGAGAGGAACTAAGGATTCATCAGTTCAAATTTATGAATAGTTCTGTGTATTTCCCACAGCTGAAGAGACAACAAAAATACTGATATATTGCAAAACATACTATTTATGTGATCTTTTTGCTAAGGTTTCACCCTCCAAATAATAATTATAATTATAATACAGTTAAGAGGGTAATTTTGTGAAAATTATCAATTAATACAGAGTTTGAACACTGAGAATATGGGAAACAGTATATGTCTCAAGATTTGATTTGACACACTCACTGCAGGGTATGTGTACCATACATCATAACACATATGTGAGTAGATTCTGGGTCAGCAAAGTTCCTTTCCTTCTACTGTGCATTCCTTTAGTCAGGATCAACAGATAGGTCAGTAGATATGATCTACTTATAGCCATCGCTCACAACAGGCAGAGTGGTCTGTTTCTGGCTAAGGGGATATGGGATGAGAATGTTTGCCAACCACTGAAAAAGGTAAAGATACAATAGTATGTTGTGAAAAATGTACTATTTAAATTACCAATTTTAATGGAAGGTTTTCATTTTAATTTTAATTTGCACTTTGTTTACTCACAAGGAATAAGTTTTCATTATGGCACTTTTTCAACAAAATTTGTTTTAATTATTTCTCTTCTTTCTGCCCTACCCTCTTCTCTCTGTTGAACCTTTCCACTCTTAGTAACTTGTTTTCTGTTTCATGTGACATATGACTATTTATCTTTACCATCCCCTTTTTCAGCACCCATTTCTCCCCCCCCATAGAGGCCTACTATTAATGTTTGTAGCCATTACTCGCTCTCCTCACCCCTGTTTACATTCATACAACCATTAAAATGAAGGGTGGCAAAGCTGCTAAGAAGACTCGTGCTTACATAAGTCTCAGACTCAGAAGTTTCAGACTCAATTCCTAGCACCTAGAAGGTGCCTCACAACCATCTCTAGCTCTACTTCCACGGGATCTAACACCCTCTTCTGCTTTTCACAGGGACCGACCAGGAACATGGTAGATATAGATTCATAGAGGCAAACATTCAAACAAGCAAAAAGTAAGTAAGTCTGAAAACAGCTTTACACAATGTATCATGTTCTTATGAGGAAGAGCGCACAGTTTTTATCTCTGAGGGACTGTTACCCCCACCTGGTGTAAAACTTTCCAAATACAGTGATTTGTCTGAAATTTTTATTTTTCTTTACTTCTGAGTAAAATTCCATTGTGAGTGAATACAGTATTTTTACAAAGCATTTTTTGTTCATGAAAATCTAGTCTTCTATAATTTTCTTTCTATTTTAATATTTCATTATTATGTAAGACTCTCTGTTGTAAGATATAAAGGCCTTTGGATATATACCCTGGAATGATATACCTGGGTCATACGGTAGATCTACTTTAAATTTTACTACTTCGCCCTCCTATCAGCAGTGCCTGGGACTTTCTTATTTCCTACAGACTTTTTAGTTTACTGACAAAAGCAGCATGGCACTGGCAAAAAAAAGAAAAAAATAGAATTCAGATTAATGGGATATTTGAGATGGCCACAAATAAACCCACCCAGCTATGGTGACCTGATGACTGAAAAAGGCTTCAAAAGCAGGCAGCGGATATAAAAGACAGCTGGTTCTACAAATGTTACTGGAGAAAATGGAAGTCCACTTGCAGAAAAAAATAAAATTAGATACTTATCTATCACCATGCACAAAGAGCAATTCAAAAAGGATGGAGACCTAAATTTAAACCTGAAATGCTGGAGCTGCTAAAGGAAATTGTAGGGAATACATTTGAAGTTGAAGATATAGGCAAGAACTTTCTAAGCAGGACTCCAATTGCATAAGAAATACACCCAATAAAATATATAGGAATGCATCAAATTATAGAGTTTTCAAGACCATGAAAATCAGCATTACAACTAAAAGACAGTCTTGGTTCTGTTGGCCAAATATATAGAGTTCCTGTCCCCTCCAGGTCTTTCTCCCCTTTCTTTCACAAAATTCCCTGCACTCTGCTGAAAGTTTAGCATTGATTCTCAGCATCTGCTTAAATACCCTGCTGGGTAGAGTCATTTAGAGGCCTTCTGTCCTGGTTCCCTGTTTTTTCCCTCTTTCCAATGTCTTCCCTTTTGCCTTTCTGAATGAGGATTGATCATCTTACCCAGGGTCCTCCTTCCTGCTCAGCTTCTTTAGGTGTACAGATTTCAGTATGTTTATCCTATCTTATATGTCTAATGTCCACATATAAGTGAGTATATACCATGTGTGTCTTTCTGTTTCTGGGATACCTCACTCAGGATGATCTTTTCTAGTTCCCACCATTTGCCTGCAAATTTCATGATTTACTTGTTTTTAATTACTGAGTAGTATTCCACTGTGTAAATGTACCACAATTTCTGTGTCCATCCCTCAGTTGAGGAACATCTGAGTTGTTTACAGATTCTAGCTATTTCTCAATCATGTTCATAGGACACAATTTAAATATAAAAAGTCAACTTCTGAAACATATGTTCCATGGTAGAATGCTTTTCTTTTTTATGTGAAATCCATGGTTCAATTTGTTGCTCATTAGAACTGAGGTACAAGAAAAACAAAAGCTGATTCTAAATTTAAAAATAAAATAAAAAAATTTCCATATAGACATTTTTATATATTTTATATATTTTAAATATTATGTATTTTACATATATACATTTTATATATTTTATAAATTTTTATATATTCCTTAGTTTTAAATTCTGTCCATGAAATCAAATAGATTCTGTTTAATGAGTTGACAGGACAAGGCCTTAGATTTAAGTTCATACTTGTAGCAGTATATGCTAAAAAAATTGCTGATGTTCTTGCTTTTATAGAATATCTATTGGTTTTTAATAGTCAGATCAAACTATAGGGCTCATGTAATATAATTTGTTGCTATATGTTAATGAATTAATTTCTTATAAAATTTGTTTTTGTTTTAATTCTCCTATTGTGCTAGCCTAAAGAAACGAAGTAAATAGAGTCTAGAGTACGAAATCACAAACATATACACTAATATTTGATGATGAAAATGAAATAAAACTTTGTTCAGAGTTAGTAATATGTAATATAATAAAAGTAGAAATCTGAGTTCAAGAATTGACTTCACAAGTTTACATTCCTCCAGCAATGGAGGAGGGTTCCCTTTTCTCCACATCCAGCATGTGCTGTTATTTGTGTTTTTGAGCTTAGCCATTCTGATGGGTTTGAGGTGGAATCTCAAATCAAGCAATCCAATTAAAAGATGGGGTACTGAGCTAAACAGAGAATTCTCTGTAGAATACAGAATGGCAGAAAAACACTTAAAGAATTGCTCAACGTCCTTAGGCATCAGAAAGATGCAAATCAAAATGACCCTGAGATTTCACCTTACAGCCATCAGAATGGCTAAGATCAAAAACTCAAGTGACAACACATGCTGGAGAGGTTGTGGAGAAAGGGGAACCCTTCTCCAATGCTGGTGGGAATGTAAACTTGTACAACCACTCTGGAAAACAATCTGGCGCTTTCTAAGACAACTAGGAATAGCGCTTCCTCAAGATCCAGCCATAACACTCCTAGGCATATATCCAAAAGAGGCTCAAATACACAAAAAGGACATTTGCTCAACCATGTTTGTAGCAGCTTTATTTGTAATAGCCAGAAGCTGGAAACAACCCAGATGTCCCTCAACGGAGGAATGGATACAGAAATTGTGGTACATCTACACAATGGAGTATTAATCAGCAATAAAAAATAAGGAAATCATGAAATTTGCAGGTAAATGGTGGGACCTGGAAAGGATCATCCTGAGTGAGTTGTCCCAGAAGCAAAAAGACACACACGGTATATACTCACTCATATAAACATACAACATAAGAAAAACCCGCTAAAATCTGTACATCTAAACAAACTGAGCAAAAGAGAGGGCCGTAACTAAAATGCTCAATCCCCATCCTGAAAGGCAAAGAGGATGGACATCAGAAGAAGAAGAAAACAGGAAACAACCTAGGAACCTGCTACAGAGGGTCTCTGAAAGCCAGAAGAAGAAAACAGTAAACAACCTCGGAATCTGCCACAGAGGGCCTCTGAAAGCCTCTGCCCTGCAGACTATTAAAGCAGATGCTGAGCCTAATGGTCAACTTTCGGGCAGAGTGAATGGAATTTTATGTAACAAGTGGGAAATAGCAAGAGCTGGAGAGGACAGGAACTCCACAAGGAGAGCAACAGAACTAGAAAATTTGAACACAGGGAACTTCCCAGAGACTCATACTCCAAACAAGGACTATTCATGGAAATAACATAGAACCCCTGCACAGATGTAGCCCATGGCAGTTCAGTGTCCAAGTGGGTTACATAATAATGGGAAGAGGGACTGCCTCTGACATAATCTGATTGGTCTGATCTTTGATCACCTCCCTCTGAGGGGGGAGCACCTTACCAGGCCACAGAAGATTACAATGCAGCCACTTCTGATGAGAACTGATAGACTAAGATCAGAAAGAAGGAGAGGAGGACCTCCCCTATCAGTGGACTTGGGGAGGGGCATGCATGCAGAAAGGGGAGAGAGGGTGGGATTGGGAGGGAAAGAGGGAGGGGCTTATCGGGGGATACAAAATGAATAAAGTGTAATTAATAAAAGTTAAATAAAAATTAAAAAAATCTCAAGGGACAACACATGCTGGAGAGGTTGTGGAGAAAGGGGAACCCTCCTCCATTGCTGGTTGGAATGTAAACTTGTACAACCACTTTGGAAATCAATCTGGCACTTTCTCAGACAATTAGAAATAGTGTTACCTCAAGATCCAGCTATACTGCTCATAGGCACATATCCAAAAGATGCTCAAGTACACCACGAGGATATTTGCTCAATCATGTTTGTAACAGGTTTATTTGTAATAGCCAGAACCTGGAAAAAACTTAGATGTCCATCAACAGAGGAATGGATACAGACATTGTGGTACTTTTACACAATGAAATACTACTCAGCAATTGAAAACAAGGAAATCATGAAATTTGCAGGCAAATGGTGGGACCTAGAAAAGATCATTCTGAGTGAGGTACCCAAGAAGCAGAAAGACACACACAATATGTACTCACTTATAAATGAATAGTAGACCTATAAGATAGGATAAACATACTAAAATCTGTACACGTGAAGAAGATAAACAAAAAGGATGACTTGAAGTAAGATGTTCAATCTTCACTTATAAAGACAAATGTGATGGACATTGGAAGAAGGAGAAAACAAGAAACAGGACAGGAGCCTACCACTGAAGGCCTCTGAAAGACTCAACCTAGCAGTGTATCAAAGCAGATGCTGAGACTCATAACCAAACTTTGGGCAGAGTGCAGGAAAGCATATGAAAGAAGTGGGAGTTAGTATGACCTAGAGAGGACAGGAGCTCCACAAGGACCAAATTGGTTCTCGTTTCACTGATGACTAAGGACTTTGAACATTATTCATTATATCCAGCATTATTCATAATATCCAGAATCTTGAAATAACCTAGACTTTCCTCAACCAAAGAATGAATACAGAAATTGTGGTACATTTAGACAATGAAAATACTACTCAGATATTCAAAACAAGAAAGTCTTGAAATTTGCAGGCAAATGGCTGGAACTATAAAAGATCATCCCAAGTGACCTATCCCAGAAGCAGAAAGACATATATAGTATATAGTCATTTATATGTTGATATTAGCCATATTATATAGGATAAACATATTAAAATATACAGAAATAAAGAAGCTAAACAAGGATGATCCTAGGGAAGATGCTTAATTCTAATTCAGAATGGAAATCAGGACAGACACTGGAAGTGATAGAATAGAGGAAACAAGCCAGGAACCTACTATATATGTCTCTGCAAGAGATAGAAGCAAATACAGAGACTCAGAGGCAAACTTGGATAGAGTACAGAGAGTATTACGGAAAAAGGGATATAAAAGGACTGGGAGGATATAGGAGTCACACAAGGAGAGCAGCAAAACCAAAAAAAAAAGAGCAGGGTTCTTGGGGGGGAGCTGTAAAGACTGAAGCATCAATGAAAGACAATGCATAGAGAGGACTTAGAACCCATGTTCAAATGGACCTAATAGATGTCTACAGAATTTTCCACCCAAAAGCAAAAGAGTATACCTTCTTTTCAGCACCTCATGGAACCTTCTCCAAAATAGACCATATAGTTGGTCACAAAGCAAACCTCAACAGACACAAGAAGATTGAAATAATTCCTTGTATTCTATCTGACCACCATGGACTAAACCTGGACATCAACAAAAATAGAATTAGAAAAAAGCCTACAAGCACATGGAAACTGAACAACTTGCTGTTCAATGATAGCTGGGTTAAGGAAGAAATAAAGAAAGAAATTAAAGACTTCCTAGAATTCAATGAAAATGAAGGTACAACATACCCTAATTTATGGGACACAATGAAAGCAGTGCTCAGAGAAAAATTCATAGCACTAAGTGCCTTCAAGAAAAAAATTGTGACAACTCATACAAGCAACTTAATGGCCCAACTGAAGGCCCTGGGTTCCCCATAGTGAGGGGAACAAGGACTATTTCTAACAGGAAATCAATGGCTGGCTCTTTGGCCTCCCCACCCCCCAAGGGAGGAGCAGTCCTGTTAGGCCACAGAGGAGAGCTTTGCAGCCAGTCCGGAAGATACCTGATAAAACAGGATTAGATGAATGGGGAGGAGGTCCCCCCTATCAGTGGACTTGGAAAGGGGCACGATGGAGATGAGGGAGGGAGGGATTGGGAGGGAATGAGGGATTGGGACACAGCTGGGATACAGAGTTAATAAAATGTAACTGATAAGAAAAAAATAAAATTCAAAAAAAAAAAAAAAAGAA
Organism: Psammomys obesus; assembly: GCF_907164565.1. Classification (NCBI taxonomy): domain Eukaryota; kingdom Metazoa; phylum Chordata; class Mammalia; order Rodentia; family Muridae; genus Psammomys; species Psammomys obesus. The sequence continues at coordinate 2,231,108 of NW_026594428.1, read as the reverse complement.
AAAGAAAAAAGAAGCAAATGCACCGAAGAGGAGCAGACAGCTGGAAATAATCAAACTCAGGGTGGAAATCAATCAACTAGACACAAACTATTCAAAGAATCAATGAAATCAAGAGCTGGTTCTATGAAAAAAAAAAAAATCAACAAGATAGACAAACCTTTAGCCAAACTAACTAAAAGGCAGAGAGAAACTATCCAAATCAGCAAAATCAGAAATGAAAAGGGGGACATAACAAATGACACTGAGGAAATCCAAACAATTATTATGTCATACTACAAAAGCCTATATGCCACAAAATTCGAAAATCTAAAAGAAATGGACAATTTTCTTCATAGATTCCATTTATTCAAAATTAAGTCAAGATCAGGTAGAAAGATTGAATAGTCCTATTTCCCCCAAGGAATTAGAATCAGTCATCAACAGCCCCCCTTTCAAAAAAAGTCCTGGGCCAGATGGATTCAGTACAGAATTCTACAGACCTTCAAAGAAGTGCTAACTCCAATTCTCTCCAAACTATTCCACTAAATAGAAACAGAAGGAACATTACCAAACTCATTTTATGAAGCCACAGGCACCTTGGTACCTAAACCTCACAAAGACCAAACAACAAAAAAGAGAATTTCAGGCCAATCTCCCTTATGAACATTGATGCAAAAATACTCAACAAAATACTCACAAACCGAATACAAGAACACTTAAAAGATATCATCCATTATGACCAAGTAGGCTTCATCCCAGCTATGCAGGGGTGGTTCAATATATAGAAATCCATCAATGTGATCCACCATATTAACAAACTGAAAGAAAAAAAACACATGATAATCTCCGTAGATGCTGAAAAAGCATTTGACAAAATCCAACATTCATTCATGTTTAAAGTATTGGAAAGATCAGGGATACAAGGCACATATCTAAACATAGTAAAGGCGATATACAGCAAGCCTATAGTAAACACCAAACTGAATGGAGAGAAAAAGCAATCCCACTGAAATCAGGGACAAGACAAGGCTGCCCACTCTCTCCATACCTCTTCAACATAGTACTTGAAGTCCTAGCCGAGCAATAAGACAACTAAAGGAGATCAAGGTGATACAAATTGGAAAGGAAGGGGTCAAAGTGACAGTATTCGCAGATGATATGATAGTATATATGAGCAACCACAAAAATTCAACAGAGAACACCTCCAGCTGATAAACACCTTCAGCAAAGTGGCAGGATACAAAATTAATTCAAAAAAATCAGAAGCTCTCCTGTATACCAAAGACAAAAGGGCTGAGAAAGAAGTCAGAGAAACAACACCTTCAAAATAGCCACTAATCACATAAAGTACCCTGGGGTGACACTAACCAAGCAAGTGAAAGACCTTTTTGAGAAAAACTTCAAGTCTCTGAAGAAAGAAATTGAAGAAGATATCAGAAGATGGAAAGGTCTCCCGTGTTCATGGATTGGTAGGATTAACATTGTGAAAATGGCCATCCTGCCAGAAGCAATCTATAGATTCAACGCAATTCCCATCTAAATACCAACTCAATTCTTTACAGACCTTAAAAAAAAAAAAAACGATTCTTAGCTTCATATGGAGAAACAAAAAACCCAGAATCTCCAAAACGATCCCGTAGAACAACACATCTTCTGGATGTATCTCCATCCCTGATCTCAAAATGTACTGTAGAGGGGCGGGGCAAGATGGTGGCACCGGGAGGACTCTCATTCTGAGGAGCAGCACAGCAGGATTGGCACAGTGACCAGCAATCAGAACTCGCGGCCATAAAACACAAGTGGTTGTGTTTCTCAGGTGAGAGGATACCCCACGGTGGGGGATTCAATCAGCTTTAACTCACCCCGCTAAACCTCGGAAGAGATCCTGGTTCCGCCAGGCGCTTAGTCGCCAGCCCAGAGCTACCCGCCAGCGCGATCTGGTCACGGTCCAGAACTGTGGGCCCACAACACCATAGACTGGATTTCCCAGTCGAGAGATAACCCCACGGAGCAGGAAACAATTGGGACCGACCTCAGGTTATCCAGACATCCCCTGGAAAAGACTCAGGTTCCCCGGGTGCCCCAGGAGCCAGCCCGGACCCAGAGCCGGGACAAAGGCACCTGCCTGCACAGAGCCCTGCCTGCGCGCGTGATTCGCTGCCTCAGATAGAACTGTGGGCACCAGGGCACCAGGGCACCAGACTGCGTGTCTCTGGCAGGAGGAAACCCCCAGCGGAGGGGGTCAGCAGCTCTAACGCTTAGGACACCCAGCACTGAAACACTTCCTGGACTCACGCAGACTCTAGTGCAGGCAGAAGCGCTGTGCTCTGCAGCCATTGTTGCGTTCCCCTGGGGCACTGGGACACACAGCTGCATCCTCGGACCTGGAGGAGCTGAAGAGCCATTACAGCAGCCCTCAGATACTGTGCCAGGGATCGGCCAGTTATCCTGGCTGGACTGCCAAAACTGTGGGAATCCCTGATCCTTCAGGGGGACTGCACCCACAGCGTCTGGACCAGATTGGTGCCTACAGCCACCATACCAGACAGAGACACACAGCTTCTGGTCCAGAGTGAGGCACTCAGCCTCCAGACCAGAGCAGTGCCCCCAGGCGCCAACTCAACCTAGGTGCACATTCTTCAGGTCCAGAGCAGAACAATCAGCCTTTGGCCCAGAGACTTGCTGAGTGCACCTCCCACTTTCTCAGACAGAACTGTGTGCCCCAGGATAACAGACTGAGTTTCCCTGTTGAGAGAAAACCCCACAGCTAGGGAATCAGCAGTCTCTTCAAGAGGACTGTACATGGAAATTTAGTGAGCAGCAGCACACTAAATTTATAACAAGAAACCCAGCAGTGGGGCAGCTGTCTTGAGAAATTCTATGGGTAAGAGGAGGAGATCCCCCCCCTGCCTAACATAGACCACAGCTACTACTCAGGGCTATAAACCTGAGGTGAGCAGTGGCAACTCCTGAGAAACACTGGCCATACAGTGATCATAACCAAAAAGCAGAGAAGGACTCCTTCAGGAAAAATCATCTTCCGGCCAAGGGGATACTCCCTACCTCAGGACTCCAGGAAGCACAGAAACTAACAGCCAAAACCTAAATCAGCCCAATGGGTAGAGGTCAGCGTAAAGGCTCAACCAACAAAATACAGAGCAATATGGCATCTCCAGAACCCAGCCATCCAGGGGCGAACAGCCCTGAACAATGCAGCATAATAGAAAATCAAGAAGATGACCTTACATCTATGTTGATGAAGAGAATAATAGAGGAAACAGATAAAATACGTAAAGAATTAGAGGAAGATAAAACCAAACAGATCATGGCTATCCATAAAGAAATGGAGGAAGATAAAGACAAGCAAATTAGGGCCATCCGTGAAGAAATACGGGAAGATGCAGCCAAACAGCTTGTGGCCTTCAGGGAAGAAATAATTAAATCACTGAAAGAAATCAAAGAGACGGAGTTGAAGGAACTAAAAGAAAAAGAGGAAAATACAAGCAGACAGGTGAAGGAAGTCAACAAAACAACTCAAGACCTGAAGATAGAACTAGAAAAATTAAAGAAAACACAAATGGAGGAAATAATGGAGAGGAAAAATTTAGGGAAGAAAACAGGAACTACAGAGGTAAGCATAACCAACAGAATACAAGAAATGGAAGAAAGAATCTCAGGTGTAGAAGATACAATGGAAGAAATCGATGTATCTGTCAAAGAAAATGTTAAATCCAAAAAATTCCTGACACAGACCGTCCAAGAAATCCAAGACAATATGAAAAGACAAAACCTAAGAATAATAGGAATAGAGGAAAAAGAAGACTCCCTTCTCCAAGACCCAGAAAATATTTTCAACAAAATCATTGAAGAAAATTTCCCCAAGTTAAAGGAGAAGCCAATAAGGATACATGAGGCCTACAGAACACCCAACAAATCTGACCAGAAAAGAAAATCCTCCCGCCACATAATAATCAAAACAGTAAGTATACAGAACAAAGAAAAAATACTAAAAGCTGCAAGGGAAAAAGGCCAAGTAACATATAACGGCAAACCCATTAGAATCACACCTGACTTTTCAACAGTAACTATGAAAGCCAGAAGGGCCTGGACAGATATCATGCAGACCCTAAGAGAACACAAATGTCAACCCAGGCTACTATAACCTGCAAAACTCTCAGTCCTCATAGACGGAGAAAACAAGATATTCAATGACAAAAACAAATTTCAACAATACCTACACACAAATCCAGCATTACAGAAGACACTGGAAGGGAAAATACAACCCAAGAAAATTAGCTTCTGTCAAGAAAACACAGGAAATAATTAACCTTACTACAGCAAAACAAAAAGCAACCAAGCACACAAACTTATGAACACAGCCAACATCAAAATCAAAGGATCTAACAGCCACTGGTCATTAATCTCTCTCAACATCAATGGACTCAACTCTCCAGTAAAAAGACACAGATTAACAGAATGGATACGTAAACAAAACCCAGCAATCTGTTGCATACAAGAAACACACCTAAGACACAAAGATAGACATTACCTGAGGGTAAAAGGTTGGAAGACGACTTTCCAAGCAAATGGACCCAAGAAACAAGCAGGAGTAGCCATTCTAATATTTGATAAAATAGACTTTAAACCAAAATTAATAAAAAGAGATGAGGAAGGACACTTCATACTCATCAAGGGAAAATTCCACCAGGAAGACATCACAATACTGAACATCTATGGCCCAAATACAAGAGCAGCCACATTTGTAAAAGACACATTGATAAAATTTAAACCACATATAGATCCCCACACATTAATAGTGGGAGACTTCAACACCCCACTCTCAACAAAGGACAAGTCAACAAAACAGAAATTAAACAAAGAAACAATATCTCTGACAGAGGTCATGAATCAAATGGACCTCACAGACATTTACAGAACTTTACACCCAAACACAAAATAATTTACCTTTTTCTCAGCACCTCAAGGAACCTTCTCCAAAATAGACCATATAGTTGGTCACAAAGCAAGCCTCAACAGATACAAGAAGACTGAAATAATCTCTTGTATCCTGTCTGATCACCATGGAATAAAGCTGGACTTCAACAACAACAGAAATAGCAAAAAGCCTACACACTCATGGAAACTGAACAACTTGTTACTAAATGACAGCTGGGTCAGGGAAGAAATAAAGAAAGAAATTAAAACCTTTCTAGAACTCAATGAAAATGAAGACACAACATACCCTAACTTGTGGGACACAATGAAAGCAGTGCTAAGAGGAAAGTTCATAGCACTAAGTGCCTTCAAGAAGAAATACGAAACAGCTCATTCAAGCAACTTAATGGCCCACTTAAAAACCCTAGAAAAAGAAGAAGCAGACACACCAAAAAGGAGTAGACGGCTGGAAATAATCAAACTCAGGGCTGAAATCAATCAATTAGAAACAAATAAAACAATTCAAAAAATCAATGAAACCAAGAGCTGGTTCTTTGAGAAAATCAACAAGATCGACAAACCCTTAGCCAAGCTAACTAAAAGGCAGAGAGACACCACCCAAATCAACAAAATCAGAAATGAAAGGGGGGACATAACTACAGACACTGAGGAAATCCAAACAATCATTAGGATTTACTTCAAAAGTCTTTATGCCACAAAATTTGAAAATCTAAATGAAATGGACAATTTTCTTGATCAATTTGACTCACCAAAGCTTAATCAGGACCAGGTAAATCAATTAAATAGTCCTATATCCCCCAAAGAAATAGAAGCAGTCATCAAAAATCTCCCATCCAAAAAAAGCCGAGGACCAGATGGCTTCAGCGCAGAATTCTACCAGACCTTCAAAGAAGAGCTAACTCCAATTCTCTTCAAACTATTCCACAAAATAGAAGAGAAGGAACATTACCAAACTCATTCTATGAAGCCACAATCACATTGGTACCTAAACCTCACAAAGACTCAACAAAGAAAGAGAATTTCAGGCCAATCTCCCTAATGAACATTGATGCAAAAATACTTAACAAAATACTTGCAAACCGAATCCAAGAACACATCAAAGATATTATCCAATATGACCAAGTAGGCTTCATCCCAGGTATGCAGGGGTGGTTCAATATACGAAAATCCATCAATGTGATCCACTATATTAACAAACTGAAAGAAAAAAATCACATGATAATCTCCCTAGATGCTGAAAAATCATTTGACAAAATCCAACATCCATTCATGTTTAAAGTACTGGAGAGATCAGGGATACAAGGCACATATCTAAACATAGTAAAGGCGATATACAGCAAGCCTATAGCCAACATCAAATTGAACGGAGAGAAACTTAAAGCAACCCCACTGAAATCAGGGACAAGACAAGGCTGCCCACTGTCTCCATATCTCTTCAACATAGTGCTGGAAGTCCTTGCTAGAGCAATAAGACAGTCGAAGGAGATCAAGGGGATACAGATGGGAAAGGAAGAAGTCAAATTATCACTATTTGCAGATGATATGATAGTATATATGAGTGACCCCAAAAACTCTACCAGGGAACTCCTACAGCTGATAAACACCTTCTGCAAAGTGGCCGGATACAAAATTAACTCAAAAAAATCAGTAGCACTCCTGTATACAAAAGACAAAAGGGCTGAGAAAGAAATTAGAGAAACAACACCATTCACAATAGCCACAAATGACATAAAGTACCTTGGTGTAACCCTAACCAAGCAAGTCAAAGACTTGTATGAAAAAAATTTCAAGTCTCTGAAGAAAGAATTGGAGGAAGATATGAGAAGATGGAAAGATCTCCCATGCTCATGGCTTGGCAGGATTAACATAGTAAAAATGGCCATCTTACCAAAAGCAATCTACAGATTTAATGCAATTCCCATCAAATTGCCAACACAATTCTTTACAGACCTGGAAAGAAAAATTCTCAACTTCCTATGGAATAACAAGAAACCGAAAATTGCTAAAACAATCCTCTACAATAAAAGATCTTCTGGAGGTATCTCCATCCCTGATCTCAAGCTGTACTATAGAGCAAAGGTTATAAAAACTGCATGGTACTGGCATAGAAACAGAATGGTGGATCAATGGAATCGAACAGAAGACCCAGAAATAAACCCACACACTTATGGACACCTGATTTTTGACAAAGATGCCAAAACCATACAATGGAAAAAAGATAGCATCTTTAACAATGGTGCTCGTCCAACTGGATGTCTACATGTAGAAAAATGAAAATAGATCCATACTTATCACCCTGCACAAAACTGAAGTTCAAGTGGATCAAAGACCTCAACATAAAACCAGACACATTAAATCGGCTAGAAAAAAAGTGGGGAATACCCTAGAACTCATTGGTACAGGAGAAAACTTCCTGAACAGAACACCAACAGCACAGGCTCTAAGAGCAACAATCAATAAATGGGACCTCATGAAATTGAAAAGCTTCTGTAAAGCAAAGGACACCGTCATCAAAACAAAGCGACTGCCTACAGATTGGGAAAGAATCATCACCAACCCTTTCTCTGACAGAGGACTCATATCCAATATATAGAAAGAACTAAACAAGCTGAAAAGCAACAAACCAAGTAATCCACTTAAAAAATGGGGAACAGAGCTAAAGAGAGAATTCTCTGCAGAGGAATATCGAAGGGCAGAGAAGCACTTACAGAAATGCTCAACCTCATTAGCCATTAGGGAAATGCAAATCAAAACAACCCTGAGATTTCACCTTACACCCATCAGAATGGCCAAGATGAAAATCTCAAAAGGGACAACACATGCTGGAGAGGTTGTGGAGAAAGGGGAACCCTTCTCCACTGCTGGCGGGAATGTAAACTGGTACAACCACTCTGGAAATCAATCTGGCTCTTTCTCAGACAACTAGGAATAGTGCTTCCTCAAGATCCAGCCATACCACTCCTAGGCATATACCCAAAAGAGGCACAAGTACACAAAAAGGACATTTGCTCAACCATGTTTGTAGCAGCTTTATTTGTAATAGCCAGAAGCTGGAAACAACCCAGATGTCCCTCAACTGAAGAATGAATGCAGAAACTGTGGTACATCTATACAATGGAGTATTACTCAGCAATGAAAAAATAAGGAAATCATGAAATTTGCAGGTAAATGGTGGGACCTGGAAAGGATCATCCTGAGTGAGTTGTCCGAGAAGCAAAAAGACACTCACGGTATATACTCACTCATATAAACATACAATATAGAATAAACCCACTAAAATCTGTACATCTAAACAAACTAAGCAAAAGAGAGGGCCCTAACTAAAATGTTCAATCCCCATCCTGAAAGGCAAAGAGGATAGACATCAGAAGAATACGAAAATAGGAAACAACCTCGGAACCTGCTACAGAGGGCCTCTGAAAGTCAGAACAAGAAAACAGTAAACAACCTTGAAACCTGCCACAGAGGGCCTCTGAAAGCTTCTGCAGTATAGACTGTCAAAGCAGATGCTGAACCTGATGGCCAACTGATGGGCAGAGTGAATGGAATTTTATGTAAGAAGTGGGAAATAGTAAGAGCTGGAGGGGACGGGAACTCCACAAGCAGAGCAACAGAACAAGATAATTTGAACACAGGGAACTTCCCAGAGACTCATACTCCAACCAAGGACTATTCGTGGAGATGACCTGGAACCCCTGCACAGGTGTAGCCCATGGCAGTTCAGTGTCCAAGTGGGTTACATAGTAATGGGAAGAGGGACTGCCTCTGACATAATCTGATTGGCCTGCTCGTTGATCACTTCCCCCTGAGGGTGGAGCAGCCTTACCAGGCCATAGTAGAGGACAATGCAGCCACTTTTGATGAGAACTGATAGACTAAGATCAGAAAGAAGAGGAGAACCTCCCCTATCAGTGGACTTGGGGAGTGGCATGCATGCAGAAAGGGGAGGGAGGGTGGGATTGGGAGTGGAGGAGGGAGGGGCTTATGGGGGGATACAAAATGAATAAAGTGTAATTAATAAAAAAAAAGATGTACTACAGAGCAATAGTAATAAAAACTGCATAGTATTGGCATAAAAACAGAAAGGAGGATCAATGGAACCAAATAGAAGTCCCAGAAATAAACCCACACACCTAGGAATACTTGATTTTTACAAATCAGCCAAAACCATTCAATGGAAAGAAGATAGCATCTTCAACAAATGGTGCTGGTCCAACTGGAAGTCTACATGCAGAAAAATAAAAATAGATCTATATTTATCATGCTGCAAAAAACTAAAGTAAAAGTGGATCAAAGACCTCAACATAAAACCAGGTACTCTAAATCGGTTAGAAAAAAGTAGGGAACAGCCTAGAACTCATTGACAGGAGACAACTTCTTGAACACAACATCAACAACACAGGCTCTAAGAACAACAATCAATAAATAGGACCTCATGAAACTGAAAAGCCTCTGTAAAGCAAAGGACACTGTCAGCAAAACAAAACGACTACCTACAGATTGGGAAAGAATCTTCATTAACCCTTTATCTGACAGGGGACTAATATCGAGTATATACAAAGAACTAAAGAAGCTGAAAAGCAGCAAACTAAGTAATCCAATTAAAAAATGGGGAATAGTGCTAAACAGAGAATTTTCGACAGAGGAATATCGAATGGCAGAGAAACACTTAAAGAAATGCTCAACCTCATTAGCCATCAGGGAAATGCAAATTAAAACGACCATGAGATTTCATCTTACACCCATCAGAATGGCCAAGATTAAAAACTCAAGTGACAACACATGATGGAGAGGTTGTGGAGAAAGGGGAATCCTCCTCCATTGCTGGTGGGAAGGTAAACTGGTACAACCACTTTGGAAGTCAATCTGGCGCTTTCTCAGACAATTAGGAGTAGTGCTACCTCAAGACCCAATTATACCACTCCTAGGTATATATCCAAAATTTGCTCAAGTACACAACAAGGATATTTGCTCAACCATGTTTGTAGAAGCTTTATTTGTAATAGCCAGAACCTGGAAACAACTCAGATATCCATCAACGGAGGAATGGATACAGAAAATTTTACACAATGGAATACTACTCAGTAATCAAAAAGAAGGAAATCATGAAATTTGCAGCAAATGGTGGGATTTAGAAAAGATCATTCTGACTGAAGTATCCCAGAAGGAGAAAGACAAACATTGTATATACTTGCTTAAATAGACCTACAAGATATGATAAACCTAATGAAGTCTATACATCTAAAGAAGACAAACCAGAAAGCAGACATGGGGTAAGATGATCAATCCTCACTTAGAAAAACAAATGAGATGTACATTGGACATATGACAGGAGTCTACCGCAGAAGGCATCTGAAAGACTCTACCAAGCAGCGGTTCAAAACAAATACTAAGACTCATAACCAAACCTTCCGCAGAAGGGTAGTTGGTATGACGTGGAAATGATAGGAACCCCACAAGGACCAAATATATCTGAGCACAGGGTTTTTTTCTGAAACTGTTTCTCCAACCAAGGAACATGTATGGATATAATCTAGACCCTCTGCTCGGACGAACCTCCGTGGCAGCTCAATAATCAATTGTTTTCCCATAATAAGGGGAACAGGGACTATCTCTGACAGGAACTCAATGGCAGGCTCTTTGATCTCCCCACCCCCCAAGGGAGGAGTGGTCCTGCTAGGCCACAGAAGAGACTTTGCAGCCAGTCCTGAAGATACCTGATAAAACAAGTCCAGATGAAAGGGGAGGAGGTCCTCCCCAATGAGACTTGGAAATGGGCAGGGAGAAGCTGAGGGAGCGAGGGTGGGATTGGGAGGGAATAAGGGAGCGGGATACAGCTAGGACATAGAGTTAATAAAATGTAACTAATAATAATAAACAATAAAAAAGAAAAAAAATAATTATATTTTGAAAAATGTAAATATTTAAGAGTATACCAACTATGCATGCTAAAATTAAGATAAATGTCTTAAATTATATGAATTACACCTGATGTCAAATTTTCACAAATTTATTAGGAAAATATCTTAGATTGTAAATAGAGTAATGTAATTAATTTAGTGAGGATAATATATGTCTTACATACTCAATAAGTTTGTTATTTGTTAAGAATTTTAAGAGATTACATAGCAAGATTATTTTATTTTTGACACAAATTATATATTAAAGAAATGCTGTAGAATAAGAATTACTATTGAATAATTATTTGGTTCATTAATTCCTTTAGCCATCTCTATTATTTTCTTTCTTTCTTTCTTTTTTTTTTTTTTTTTTGGTGAGGCATTAATTTCAGTGAGTGAACATTTTTTATTCAAAGAAAAATTTTTGAGTTTAGAATTTGCAGGATTTAAAATGATTATGTTTTGCCTGGATAATCATCAGGTAAAAGAATTTTGATTTTTTGGTGGTTATTCTTCAATGCATTGCTGGAACGTGAGTATGAAGATTGTGAGCATTTCATACTGAGGTATCATTTTTGTATGACATAATTCATTTCCCATCAAAACCAAGAAAACTCTTTATTATACAAATTTCTTTTTTCTTTTATTGCATGGAAGACATTAGACAGAAAAATTAACCACAGGGGAAAATAACAAACCATAGACATAAAAATAAAAACAAAAACACATATATTATATAATACATACTTCAATATACACCTTGAGTTTTAAACCAAAAATTCCAGATTTTGTAATATTAACTCATCTGTGCTTGTGACTAGTTAACTTCTTACTAAACGCATATTTCAAAATTAAAGAGAAGTCAACCTAGTCATCAAAATTTGAATTGGACACTTTTTTATCCCAGTGATATCTATTTTTTATGTAGATTTATACTATAGAGTATAGATTATCTTAAGAGTATACTGAGAGAAGATACTAATCCACGTTTTCTAAGGAGTTTATTAATGAAACTGAGAAAAGTGACTAACTGGTTAAACACATATATATTGAAGAAGAAGAAGAAGAAGAAGAAGAAGAGGCCAGACAGGACATCTGGTCACCCTGTGTCCAAAAGCAAGAGGTTTTGATTTTTTATGAAGGTTGTGCATATGTCAAGAAATATATGACATTCAGAGATGTATTAGACAACCCAGTTGTCAGTTCTGGCACAGATTTTGAATAATAAGATTTGAGTCATTATTATCTATATGGTAGGATATAGGATAATACATGAATTTACTAATACAAGCATTAGATATTGTTCCATGTTCACAGGTGGTCTGAAAGTACACTGAAAGATGCCTTGTTTCTGTGATCTAACTTTTTTTTAATAGGTTTAAGTAGTGTCTTCACTTTCCAACAGATAAGGAGTTTACAATGCTGACACTCTCAGAACAAGAATATCAAGTAGATTCTCTCTCAAGAATATATTTTGAGAATGGACTAATCACAGTAATATGGGAAGTTCATTAATTATTACTGTTATCATAAATTATGTAGTATTTATGCTATGAAATGTATGACCATCAGAATACAACTTACATGAATACCTCTACCTTCAAGGGATTGAAACTGGGTTGCAAATCTAATGCAATAAGCCCCTTCATACACACTAGTCCACTGGCAGGGGAGGTCCTCCTTCCCTTCTATCTCATATCTATTCACAGTTCTTATTTCAAAAGACCCATGGTTTCCTGTAAAAACAACTACCACTTTGTTGTTCAAACTTTAATTCTCTAAAACTGACAGAGATTATGTACATGTAAATTATTCAAGTGATTTTAAGGACTAAAGAATTGATTCTCAACATGGACCTATTGTCATGAATCATATGACTTAACAATCACTTTTCCCTGTTTATAAAATATGGACAATTCTTACTGAAAATAGTATGCAGCTTCCTGAAAATGTTTAAAACATAATATTTGGGAATGAAGATCTGGATGAGTAGTTAAGAACATTTGAATTTACCAGGAATCAGAGCTCTATTTCCAGCACCTACATGGTGGTACACGGCTACATGTAAATAGAGTTCTTGGAATCTTTGTCTCTCTTCTGACCTCCAAAGGCACCAGTCATGCACATGTGTGAACATCCATGTAGGCAAAATATGTACATGTAAAATAAGGTAAATAAATATAAAATAAAATGGAGCAATCACCTGACACAAAAATTATACTTCTTAATATACATGCAAAGGAAATGAAATCAGGAAGTCAGAGTTATCTGTTATTGTTATTAGTTTTTATTACAATAGGTATGAAATTGTTCTGTGACCCATGTTAATTTAAAGGATTATTTATAATGCAGTTTAGTCAAAGTCAGGATGAAAGAAAGGAAACTACTTGATTTGATAAGAACTGACCACAAACATGAAAGATCATCATTGTCTCAACACTACTTTACAACTTGGAGAAAGGAAAGGGATCTTCTCTCAGGAGGTTTAAAGTAATGTAACAAAAATGTAGGTAAAGAAGCTGCTTTTGAGCTGCAGGGCACACACACACACACACACACATACACACACACACACACACACACACAAACACACTCACCCTTATCTCAAGGTTTACTATTGCAAGTTAACTCAATTAACACCTCATTTTTAATTCAAACATTCAATATTTTATTAATAAGCTGTCTTCTGTCACGTACATATAAGAATTCAGGTTGCATAAAGACAGTTTGTGTTAAGCATAAATAAATACAGTCTGTTTCTTCTATGATTGGCAAAATTTTCCAAAATGAGAATAATTCCTGTATAGTATGTAAACTCAAAGACTATTAGCAGATGAATAAACAAAATAAATAAGTGGCATAAATAAATAACAAACGGAAACTTATATGCACAGATTGATTTGCATAAACATACAGTTGAATGATTTGTGAGGCATGTATAATGATATATAAAAAAGATGATATAGAGAATCAGGATAACTCCATTTTCACAAGCAGCAAAAGAGGGTTGGACCTAAGGGTTCTGAGAAATGAAGACATTTTATTCAAATAATAAAAACTTTTAATTTTGCTGGAAGAACATTCTATTCAATTACTTTTCAGCATAGGAGACATACTTAAAAATAATATATCTGATGCTTGAAAATTGGTAATAGAATACATGTGTAAATTGACATTGTACAGAAGTACAGAGAGTATAATTATATCAGTTTCTGAGTATTTTAAATTATTGAGGAAGTAGTCACTTCCTAAGATAAATATCTAACCAACTTGTTCTATTATTGAAGCAAACAAAATTTTGATTATACATCAATTACAGAGCATGTCAACAAAGATGAAAGAATACCCATATCCAGCAAGTTTAGTTAAAATGAAAATGCTGGTATTGTCTTTATTATCCTTCTTGTCCTAAAACTTTCTGAGCATTTTTCTCCAGTGGCCTATCTTCTTTGTAGAATTGGCTGCCTCCTCAATGATAACATTTTACTGCCGTCAACCGACAGCCGATGCCCCAAATGATTTACTGGACTCTGTTGATATTTCAATTATTCTAGTAAGGCTTTATTCCCCTGTGAAACAACAACAAAAATTATGCCAAAATATCAGTTCTGCTTTTCTCTTTCATTTCTTAAGCAGCCATCAAAGCACCTCCAAACTGAAAAATTATGGTTCATTCCCAGGGGATAGGATTCTCTAAGATTCCTGGTAAGTGATTACAGTCTAAAAAATCTTAAGGATAACATTGCCACAATGACAGAATTTCTTCATAAGTGAAAGCTAATGTCACTGGAGAGGTGTACACAGCTACAGGATCTGGAATAAATAAAGTTGATAAGCTATAAGAAAATGGTAACCACAGATGATTTACACTGTGTGAGCACATTCATCCTCTCCAATGAATTCTAATACATATCTGTACTGTGGTTGAAGGGTGACTACCTTCATCAAATTTGCTTTTGTACAGGCAAACTGTAAATGTTGTAGGCACTGACATTTGAGCTTATTATTCTTTCTTATGTTGTCCAAGATATTTTGATGTTTCTAACTGAAAACTTGGCAAAGTAGAATACGGTGCTCATATCTACAATCTCTGTTACTTCTGCTTACTTCCTACATGGCATGAGGATTATCAAAGAGATCTTGGATTTAGAATTGTCACAATATGTGAAGTAGATATGGCACAAGAGGATATAGCGTTCAAATACAGAAAGTATTCCATTACCAGCTAAAGACATTGTATACAAGCTCTGAACAAACATTAGTATACTTTATGTAGAAGAAAAGTGGAAATAGTCGGAGTTATGGCATTTTCCTACTATCAAATGCAGTTATTATTTTCACACTTTATACTATGTTTCAAACTTGTTTTCTGTTTTCTTATTTTTTGTTAATGAAAACAAGAACTGATCAAAGAACCTTCGCTTGTTAAAGCAATCTCAAGTGCCCATCACCTTCATCAGATTACTCCCCTAAACGTAATCATAGAATATGAATCACAGGGACATTTTATTTATTTTGGTGTCCAATATTATTTGATTATTTATTAATTTTGTTTGTGTATGTTTTCTTTGTAACAGGAATAAATGTTTTCTGGAAACACAGACTGTGTTTGTCTTGATCATACATGAAGCCCCAGACCTCTCCATCAAGATGTACTTAAACACAGAATGAACCTGAGAGGATCATACACATGCACATAAAGTAAGTTATCTGTAAATATTGCTTTAAGAAGTTTAAAACTCAACTGTAAACTAACAATTGCCTATTTTATGGCTCTAATGAGTTCAGGTGGTTTTAGAATACATTACATTAGAAAATATGTATAAAGATATTTCTTTACATTGAATAACTGTTCATTCAGTGGATTTGTACCCTCCCAAAATTGAAATGAGACTAAAATTGAAATGTAATATGAAAGAAATAAGCCATGAAAATTATGTGATTACTATAAAGGGAGAAATAGTGTCAGAATATTAATTGCTATGCATTACAAAATGTACTTTGAAGATACTGAGTGCATTTTTCCATCAAACTGAAAAATTATTCCATCCCAGCATAAAGACGACATAGGCTTAAATACAGTTATAACTAATAGATCATTTTGCACAACATTAAGCATGCAAATGCTTTTAAAATTTTTTGAAGCTGCTGTATTTTTAAACAACTCTGATACAATTAATTTCTACTCTCCAAATAGGCACCTAATAACCATACAGACAGCATTCAGCCATTCACACAGCTGGTATAGAAACAGAGAACAAAGCATTTAGGATACGTAAAAGGTTGAGTGATGGAATACCATTCTTGTTTGCATGTGAATAAAAAATATATGAGCCATAGCTCCTTTTCTGACTGTTATCTAATTTGACAAAATTATAAGACACACATATTGTGGTCTATAGTAAGGACCAATGACTTCAATCTATATTTTTACTTGGCTTTATATTTACTTGCATTATTCCTAGTCTAGGTTTGATAAGTATTACACAATGTTGGTTTTCCCCTCAAGGGTCCAGCCCATGGGTGAGGACAGAGGATTCAGGCCAGAGGAGTGAGAGGACCAGAGTCATCGCACAGACACCAGGAGTTTGGTGAATGCAATCCAAGTGCAAGCTGATGCAGACTTATTTATTCCTGGAAGAGCAAGCACATTATACAGCACTGAGGTATCAATGAGGTTCCTTCACACCTTCTCCCAGAATGCCATTGGTTGTTCTTCTCTGGGCAGTGTCTCCATCATAAGGTCACCAGGTCATGTACATTCTGCCAGCCCAACTACTTCAGTAAACAAGTCAACAGAAGCTGCCCAGCTGTGAGTCCTAATTGCCTTTGCCAGGAATGCCAACAATACAATATAAATATGATTTTTGTTAGTTGTGTTTTAAGTTTGAATGTTGTCTAGCATTTCAGCTCTTGTTTTTTTTTGTACTGCTTGTTTATTATATTAAAAAGAATTGAGTAAATATTCCACCTTCTTTCACTTTAATAATTCCCTAAATGTATTGTTTATTGATATGTACTCTATTTTTTCCAGCAAAATATTTATCTTTAGTTAGATGCTGTCACATGTTTCTTACCATTTAATATTTGGTGTGAAATTCTGTCCCTTATATGGGTGTAGTGAGCAATTGATTTAATTGTAGTATGGTACAAATAGGGTCCAGAGGAACAGAAGTTCAGACTGAACAAACACTAAATGTCAAGTTTCAGAGCAGCCCAAGTTACATGAATGAAGCAAGTTTTCAAATAAAGAATAGTTCTAAAGGGAGAAATAAAACAAAGACCCATTTCTCAAAGTGATTAATTTGTGTTTATAATAATTAAATTTGAGTTCATTTAAATGATCAAGAAGATATTTCCAAATATTGAATAGCAAAATCATACAAGTTATCAAATGCTCAATATTTTTGTTTAAATTGAATTTAGTATTTCAAGTGTCCATGACTTCTGAGTCATATCTTGAAATGTTATGATATATGATAGTAAATAAGCAGACCTCGAGTTTCCTTATGCAATTGTAAAGTTAATGATTTTTTTATAAATAGCAAAGCTGGTGTCTTTAAGGTTGTCAAAACCTGCTGTTCAGATGGTTTGGCATTGGGCACATTGGACCATTAACTTGATTCTGTTTGCCTCATCACCTGTTAATGATTGGATTTTCTTAAAAAACTTGGCTTTTATGCAACTGCTAAGTCTTCTGAAGAATGTCTTGAGATACGATTTTTCTTCATAGAACTTTAACTTTATTCTATTAAACCAACCTTCTATGTTGTGGTCAATGCTGATTGGTTTGGTATCTAGCCTCCTCTTTTGTTCCCCTTTTGGTGCTTGAACACCAATTTTCTCAAGTAATATTAATGCTCTGATTCTTACCTGCAGTGCCACATCAAACACATAAATATTTTTATTACATTTTCCAAAAATACAACGCATATACATATAAAAGTTATCTGAAGTAGAATTGTTATATGAAATGCAGCTAGCATAAAAATAAAACCAATTGAGTTAGAATCATAATCACCAAAACATGTATTCAAAATTACAAAGCTCGCAGGACATTTCTAGATTTATAAACTAATGATATTAATCATGTAAAAATACAAGATGTATTATATCATGGACAATTGTGAACATCAAGTCAAACTGCAGAGAAAATGTATAAATATCAATGAATGAAAGTTTTGTTTTTTCCTTGCTGTGTCAGTTTCTTAGGGTCAGTATGTTGTAGGTAAATGAATGAGGTTATTTTCAGTTTACAGATGAGAAAAATGAGGTGATACTTTTGAATCATATCACCCTAAGTCAACTCCTTTCCAAGGTAATGCTGACTGTGTCATTATAGGCAGGTTCCAAATTTGCCATTAAATTACAAGTGTCCCATCTGTCCTGATATTGGAAACTTACATATTAAGCCTAAATTGGGTTTTATTTTGCTTGTAATAGATAACAAGATATAATGTTGTATTACAAAAGTGATTTGAGAGATATTTTCAAGCTAATCAATTTATTGGTATAAAGGATATTGAATGCTAAAAATTGGTTACTCTGGTTGTTATAAAGTGATACATTTGAATTTACCAGAATAATAATACAATTTCTACAGTAAATTTAGAAGAGATTTCATTTTTATTGTTTTAGTATTCAGCAGAAGCTGAAATGATGAGGTTTAAGAGGTGGGATATTAATCTTTTATTATTTTTAGCATTAACTCTAAAGGTCAAATCCATTTGCATTGTGATGTGTAATAAATAATTAAATACTAACCTGTGATCAAAACAAAAAGATGACAAAATTTTGTCTTCTAGGAAATCAAGCATACGATTGTAGTACAAATGTTGGAAGGTGACTAATTTTAATGCCAAATCCCCATCTTAAATCGATATTAGAAGAGCATGCATACCTCAAAAATAATGTGAACTTAGAAAGAAGGAAACAAACAAAATACAGTCAAAAAGAAAATATGTGTTTATCTTCAAATATTAATGCTTTTTTGCTCTCTAAGTTCTTTCTGTTTTCACTTATGTAAAGAGACACAGCCCATAATATAGGGATGGTTTAAATAGCTTAGTCAATACCTTATGTTATGTTATGTCAGGCAATTTTTCAAAGAATATGCTCTGAGATATTACCATTGAAAGGCTTATTAAATATAACCCCAATAAATTATATCATTAATAACTGTGAATTGGCAAACTAGTTATTTATTCTTTTTTTAATTAAATTTTTATTTTTTATATTAATTATAGTTTATTCACTTTTTATCCCAGCTGTAACCCCCTCCTTCATTCCCTTCAAATCCCACCCTCCAGCCCTCATCTCCTTCTATGAATCCCACCCTCTCGCCCTCATCTCCTTCTATGAATCCCACCCTCCCTCCCTCATCTCCTTCTATGCCGCTCTCCAAGTCCATGGATAGAGAAGGTCCTCCTCCCCTTTTTCTGACCCTAGCTTATCAGGACTCCTCAGAACTGGCTGCATCGTCTTCCTCTGTGGCCTGGCAAGGCTGCTCCACGAGGGAGGCAGTCAAAGAGCTAACCACTGAGTTGATGTCAGAGACAGTCCCTGTTCCCCTTCCTAGGGAATGCACTTGGATACTGAGCTGCCATGGGCAACATCTGATTTATTCTTTTAATTCCTATTTCTGTTAATATATATGCAAAATTAAATAATTGGTTAAACGGAGATATTTTAATATTGAATACAATATTAATTTAACAGATTTTAAAAGTTCTTATAAAACATTTGAATATATTTTACTCTCTTTTTATTACATTTATTTTAAGACTGCAAAACCATTCGAAAGAGAAACCCAAAACACAGAAGGTCAATGATCAATACTTTTCAATCATTGAGAATTCCATTTAAACAGTTTGAATGTTGAAGTGGGAACTAAGAAGTTACAGAAATGACACAAATAAAATGTTCAACAAAGAAATTCTGTGTGCTGTCTTTTGTGACTATAAAGTTTGGAAAGCTAGAGAAGAAATTGGAAATCTTCATGGTTTATAAACAAAGAAACTCATAAAACACATACTTTTGATATTATTTAATATTATCAATATATTTAATATTATATAGATATTCTTCAGACCTTATGCAGTCCTTGAAGATAATAAAAATCATATTAGATTATTAATAGCAATAGTGTCTTAAAATCAATTACAACATATTGAAATTTTAATATAGTTAATGAATTAATTCTGAATTACCATGAAATAAAATGTCTTCTTTGTGGCACAATTACATATGGGTAAATTTGAACATAAAATTTGCAGTTAGTAGTTGCCAATAAAGTTGTCAGTTGTGATGAATAGAAGAATTATGTTTTGCTTATAAGATGTATTAGTTCATGCATAAACATATTAGAGAACTTACTTCTAGTAGGTTGTCCTTAAGTTGTTAACAAGCAGCAATGCCTCTTATTAAATTGTAACAATACTATTTTTAGAAGTACTGAAACCTATTACCTTTACACAGATGCATATAATGATAAAGTATGATTATACAGTTAAAAGAAATGATAGGTATGATTGCTATCATAACACAAAATGTAAGTTTTTCATTTTAGCTTAATTTCTCTTTCAGCATCATTGCAGAGCAATACCTTGTGTTGCGCTGGGCAATAGAATAAATCTTATTTCCTTAGGGTGATTACACAAAAGCTCATGCACCTGTAGCCCTCATAGGACTGGGCTACCTCTTGAGCTGGCAATAGAGTTTTGCAATGCCACAAGCACTGGATAAATGGTAACAGTGTTGAAAGCCTAACAGAAGTAAGATTGATAAAGACACAGAAAAACAGTTGACATCAGATGTATTGGCCTGAAAACAAATCTCTGAACTGTTACTGCATGAATTGGAGAAGGAGAGTTATTTTTTTCAAAACAGTTTTTTTTAATAATAACAACTACAATAATAATAGTAATAATTTGATATTATTATTAAAATAGTTTTGAAAAATGATTCATTATCATTTTATATTTTATAATAATTTATATCATTATTTATTATTAATATTATTATTTATTTGATTTGTAGCCCCCTTCCTCATTTCCTTCTCATCTGACCCTCCCTCCCTACACCTCTCCCCTAATCCACTGATAGGGGAAGTCCTCCTCCCCTAATGTCTGATCCTAGCCTATCAGGTCCCACCAGGACTGCCTAGATCCACTTCTTTGATGGACTGGCTATGTCATCCCACCAGGAAGAAGTAATCAAGAAGCAGATAACCAAATTCATGTCATATAATGTCTCTTCTCTGTTACTAAGGAACCCACAGGAAGACTGAGCTGTCTATGGGCTACATCTGTGCAGGGGGTATAGGTCCTCTCTATGACATGACTAGTCTTTGGTTGATGCTTTAGTCTCTGCAGTCCCTCAGGCCCTGTCTTTTTTTTTTTTGGCTTTGTTGGTCTCCTTGTGTGGCTCCTGTGCCATCCAGGCCCTTTTAAATCCTATTTCTTCCAGAAAACTCCCTGTGCTCTGTCCAAATTTTGGCTGTGAATCTCTGCATTTGCTTCCATCCCTTGCTGGGTGGAATCTTGTAGAGGACACCTGTGGTAGTCCTGCACCCTCTTTATGAATGCTTCCAGTGTCTATGCTGTTTTCACTTTTGAATAAGAATCAAGCATCTTCCCCACAGTCCTCTTTGTTTTTAGCTTCTACAGGTCTATTGATTTTAGTATGTTTATCCTATATCATATGGCTAATATCCACTTATAAATGAGCATATACCCTGAGTCTTTTTCTGCTTCTGGGATACCTCACTCAAGATGATCTTTTCTAGTTTCATCCATTTGCCTGCAAATTTCATGATTTCTTCGTTTTTAATAGCTGAGTAGTATTTCTTTGTATATTAATTTCTGTATCCATTCTTCAGCTGAGGAATATCTAAGTTGTTTTCAGATTCTGGGTATTATGAATAAGGTGGCTATAAACACAGTTGATCAAATGTCTTTGTTGTATGGTCATATCTGGGTATATGACCAGAGTGGTATAGCTGGGTCTTGAGGTAGCACTATTCCCAATTTTCTGAGAAAATACAAAATTGATTTTCAAAGTGTTTGTACAAGTTTGCACTCCCACCAGTAATGGAGGAGGGCTTCCCTTTCTCCCCATCCTCTCCAGCATGTGTTGTCAATTTAATTTTTAATCTTAGCCATTCTGATGGGTATCAAATGAAAGACCTGATGACTAAGGACTTTGAACATTTCTTTGTTTCTCTGCGGTTCTATATCCCTCTGTTGAGCATCTCTGTTCATCTCTGTACCTCAACTTTAATTGGATTACTTGGTTTGTTGGTGTTTAATTTCTTGAATATATATATATATATATATATATATATATAAAGAAAAAAATATATATATAAAGAAAATATATATATTTTCTTTTTTTTTTCTTTCTGGAGATTAGCCCAGTGTGGGCTATAGGGTTGGTGACCTAGTCTATACAATGTCATTTTGTTCTGTTGACAATATCCTTGCTTTACAGAAGTTTTTCCAGTTCATATGGTAGCGTTTCTTAATTGTTGATATTAGAGTCTGAGCTTATGGTATTCTGTTCAGGAATTTTCTCCTATGCCGATGAGTTGATATAGTGTGTTTGGTTTTATATTGAGGTCTTTGACACACTTGGACTTTACCTTTATGCAGGATGATAAGTATGGATCTATTTGCATTTTCCTAAATGTAAACATCCAGTTATACCAGCACCATTTATTGAAGATGCTATCTTTTTCCCTTTGTATGGTTTTGCCTTTTTGTCAAAAATGAGGTGTCCTTAGGTACTTTGTTTTAGTTCTGGTTTTTCTATTTGATTCCATTGATCCACCAATCTGTTTCTATGCCAAAACTACGCGGTTTTAATTACTGTTGCTCTATTTATAGCTTGAGATCAGGGATGGAGATACCTCAAGACGTGTTTTTATTGTACAGGATTGTTTTTGCTATTCTGATTTTTTTTTCATATGAAGTTGAGAATAGTCCTTTCGAGGTCTGTAAAGAATTGTGTTGGTTTTTAATGGAAATTGCATTGAATTTGTAGATTGCTTTTTGCAGGATGGGGAAGTCATAAGACATCGGCATGCCTAGCCCATGAAACAACTGCCAAGGAAAGATGCAAGTGTGGAGGGCAGGTTGTCTAAGTCTAACTGTAGCTATGAACTTCATAGCTATCATAACTGGATCACAGATACTACCCAAACTGAGTGCTTTGGAATTCAGGTTATGTTACAGACTGCAAATGCTGAATGTGAAGCTAAAGGAATTGATGTTTCCCTTTGGACTTCTGTTTTCTTTTTGTGAGATTGTTCATTTGAAATGCCTCTGTTTTTCCATAACCCAAAATTATGTGTTTGTTTTAGCCTAATATGAGCTTTTATCATGACAGTTTAACTAATTATAATTACCTTCTTGAAACAACCTACAATCACTGTGGAAGAAAATTTCTTTCAATGTAGAGTTGTATAGATTAGGTTGGCCTGGATACACTTCTTTTGGAGACTGCCTTGACTAGATGAATTAGTACAGGACGATTAAGGCCATTGTTGGAAAGACATATTCCTCGACTATGAAAGAGTGGAGAAAGTTGAGAACGATGCAACCATATATGTACTTCTCTCTGCTCTTGACTGTGCTGTGATGTGAGTAACATTTTAAGTTTATTAATTTAGAGAAATTTAAAATTACCATATTTCTTTTTTAAAACTGTGCATAATGCATTCATTATTCTTCAGGTTTTTAAGTTTGGAAAAAACAAAATTGGTACCATTGTAAGATTTTAATGTGTGCTTTGTTCTTTTTTGTCTCCCGTAGACTGTTTCCTGTAACTTTTCTATCTTATTCTGCACCCATTACCACAATGAGCACTTCTGGTTTTTTTCATTATTTTATTTTACTAACTCTCCTTCATCTCCAATAGCCATTCCCATCTTGTGTAACAATTCTACTTAGGACTTTGATGATGTAAAGCACCCCAAAACACACAAATTAAAATTACTTATGTTTTTATGAGAAAAACAGTCATTATTTGCCTTTCTGAATTTGACATTTTTTTTACAGTCCTTTCCAGTCCCACTTATTTTTCACAAAGGCTATCATTTCCCTTTGAAATAAATACAGTTTTGTATATTCTCCATTGTTTTATATCTGTTCACCAACTGATAAACTTCAAGGCTAATTCAATTTTCTATCTACTGTGAATAAAGGAACAATGAAAATCTTGTGGAAGGATTTTGATTTCTCAGGGTATAAATTCTGGATGAGTGCAGCTGGCCCATGTGTTTGTTGTATTTTCAGTATTTTTTATTTCCATGATGATTGTACCAATTTATCAATCCGTCAGCCAGAAATAAGGGTTTCTCTCTCCCCAAATCTTAAGCTTTTGCTGCTTTCTCTCAGATGATCGAGATGGATCTGAAAGTAGGTTTAATTTTTACTTCCTTTTTTACCCTTTGATAATTTTTCGAATATTTGTTGTCATCTGAAGAAATAACATTCAGTTTTTACTTTGATTTAGAGCACTTGCAGCAACAGAGAAAATATTTTATTTTGTTACCTAGTGTATGATTTCATCTTTGACATAGGTCACTTATAAATTAAAATTGTATACCATAGAGTGTGATTATTTTAACTATAAATAATTTTCCAAGAAATATTTAAATTTCTTTGGTATACTTATACATTAAGCAATGACTCTGCAAATTAAAGTCTGTAAAATTATCGACAACATTCTGGAATTAGTAGGCATGATTGAATATAACTACAGCATTAATATGCATCTTTATATACTTATTAAGCAGTGCAACAATGCGTTAATAATTTTATTAGTTACACCTAAAACTTAACTTATGGTTATTAAGCAGAAGAAATGAGAAAAAATTCTTAGTTTTATTTGTACTTAACTATAATTGTTTTACTTCCCAAATAAGTGTAATGATTTTCTTTTAAATTTAAATCACTTTCCTTTTTAATTTAGTTGCAAATTTACATTCTCTATGTCTGTCATATGTCTACCTTTCTTTTATCTATCTATCTATCTATCTATCTATCTATCTATCTATCTATCTATCTATCATCTTTGTTTCTCTCTTTGCTTTTAATATTCCATATGCCCTTATATATCACATATGTAGTTTATATTACAAACAGTATCATATCTATATTACATAGTTGAAATTGAAAGATTCTTGACCAATAATTTATTGTAATAAAGATATAAAACTATATTGATTGTACATTTAAAATTATTTTCGATAAATTATTAGGTTAGGTATTTTATATTTCATTACAAATAAATCAATCATAAATTAGCCTTATATTTTTTCTGTTAAGTACAAAATTGTCTACATTTAATGAGTAGACGAGCATTAGAATCTTTGAATATTAAACTTCTAATACTTGCAGGCAAAGTTAATAAATCTTTGTCATCTCTTCCTTTTTTATTTTATTTTATTAATTACACTTTATTCATTTTGTATTCCCCCATAAGCCCCTCCATCCTCCCCTCCCAATCCCAGCCTCCCTCCCCTTTCTGCATGCATGCCACTCCCCAAGTCCACTGATAGGGGAGGTTCTCCTCTCCTTTCTGATCTTAGTCTATCAGTTCTCATCAAAAGTGGCTGCATTGTCCTCTACGGTGGCCTGGTAAAGCTGCTCCCCCCTCAGGGGGAGGTGATCAAGGAGCAGGCCATTCAGATTATGTCAGAGGCAGTCCCTCTTCCCATTACTATGTAACCCACTTGGACACTGAACTGCCATGGGCTACATCTGTTCAGGGGTTCTAGGTTATCTCCAAGAATAGTCCTTGGTTGGATTATGAGTCTCTGGGAAGTTCCCTATTTTCAAATTATCTTGTTCTGTTGCTCTGATTTTGAAGTTCCTGTCCCCTCCAGCTCTTACTATTACCCACTTCTTATATAAAATTCCATTCACTCTGCCCATCAGTTGGCCATCAGGCTCATCATCTGCTTTGACAGTCTATACTGCAGAGGCTTTCAGAGGCACTCTGTGGCAGGTTCCAAGGTTGTTTCCTGTTTTCTTCTGGCTTCCAGAGGCCATCTGTAGCAGGTTCCGAGGTTGTTTCCTATTTTCTTTTTCTTCTGATGTCCATCCTCTTTGCCTTTCAGAATGGGGATTGAAAATTTTAGTTAGGGCCTCTCTTTTGCTTAGTTTGTTTAGATGTACAGATTTTAGTGGGTTTATTCTATGTTGTATGTTTATATGAGTGAGTATATATCATGCATGTCTTTTTGCTTCTGGGAAAACTCACTCAGGATGATCCTTTCCAGGTCCCACCATTTACCTGCAAATTTCATGATTTCCTTAGTTTTCATTGCAGAGTAATACTCCATTGCATAGATGTACCAAGGTTTCTGCATCCATTCTTCAGTTGAGGGGTATCTGGGTTGTTTCCAGCTTCTGGCTATTACAAATAAAGCTGCTACAAACATGGTTGAGCAAATGTCCTTTTTGTGTACTTGCACCTCTTTTGGGTATATGCCTAGGAGTGGTATGGCTGGATCTTGAGGAAGTGCTATTCCTAGTTGTATGAGAAAGTGCCAGATTGATTTCCAGAGTGGTTGTACAAGTTTACATTCCCACCAGCAGTGGAGAAGGGTTCCCCTTTCTCCACAACCTCTCCAGCATGTGTTGTCCCTTGAGTTTTTCATCTTGGCCATGCTGATGGGTGTAAGGTGAAATCTCAGGGTTGTTTTGATTTGCATTTCCCTAATGGCTAATGAGGTTGAGCATTTCTGTAAGTGCTTCTCTGCCATTCGATATTCCTCTGCAGAGAATTCTCTCTTTAGCTCTGTTCCCCATTTTTTAAGTGGATTACTTGGTTTGTTGCTTTTCAGCTTGTTTAGTTCTTTCTATATATTGGATATGAGTCCTCTGTCAGATAAAGGTTTGGTGATGATTCTTTCCCAATCTGTAGGCAGTCACTTTGTTTTGATGAAGGTGTCCTTTGCTTTACAGAAGCTTTTCAATTTCATGAGGTCCCATTTATTGATTGTTGCTCTTAGAGCCTGTGCTGTTGGTGTTCTTTTCGGGAAGTTTTCTCCTGTACCAATGAGTTCTAGGGTATTCCACACTTTGTCATCTCTTCTTAATGTAAGGATGATGGCAGTTTTAAATTAACCACCAATACATTTGTTTTAAAATTAAAGCAGCAGAATTTCATTTAAATTATCATGTTCCCTTTAAGACCTCCAGAATTTTGTAACACTGAACATCACATCAACATTTTCTCTTTTGTTCACTTTTAATATATACTTCCTCTAGCAGGATTTTGTTAGTTCTGCTTTCCCAAAATGCTTATAGTTCAATTCAATTTTTCTCATCAAATGCTCTGTTTCATTTGTTAATTGACTATAAGGTGACTTTTTTTAATTTTATTTTTTTCTTATCAGTTTCATTTTTTTAACTCTGTATCCCAGCCGTGTCCCGATCACTCATTCCCTCCCAGTCCCTCCCTCCCTCCCTCATCTCCTCCATGCCCCTTTCCAAGTCCACTGATGGGGGGGACCTCCTCCCCATTCATCCCATCCTGTTTTATCAGGTATCTTCAGGACTGGCTGCAAAGCCCTCCTCCATGGCCTAACAGGACTGGTCCTCCCTTGGGGGGTGGGGAGGTCAAAGAGCCAGTCATTGAGTTCCTGTTAGAAATAGTCCTTGTTCCCCTCACTATGGAAAACCAATTGATTACTGAGCTACCACAGGCTACATCTGAGCAGAGGTTCTAAGTTATATCCATACATGATCCCTGGTTGAATGTCAGTCTCAGAAAAGACCCTGTGCCCAGATATATTTGGTCCTTGTGGTACTCCTATCCTTTCCCCATCATACTATCTCCCCTTCTTTCATATGATTCCCTGTACTCTGCCAAAGGTTTGGTCATGAGTCTTTGTATCTGCTTTGAAAACACTGCTAGTTAGAGTTTTTCAGATGCCTTTTGCGGTAGACTCCTGTCATATGTTCAATGCACATCCCATCTGTCTTTCTAAACGAGGATTGATCATCTTACACCATATCTGCTCTCTTGATTATCTTTTTTTATGTGTATAGATTTCATTATGTTTATCATATCTTATAGGTCTATTTAAGTGAGTATATACCGTGTTTCTCTTTCTCCTTCTGGGATATTTCACTCAGGATGATCTTTTCTAGATCCCACCATTTGCCTGCAAATTTCATGATTTCCTCCTTTTTGATTGCTGAGTAGTATTCCATTGTGTAAAAATACCACAATTTCTGTACCCATTCCTCCGTTGATGGACATCTGGGTTGTTTGCAGGTTCTGACTATTACAAATAAAGCTGCTATAAACATGGTTGAGCAAATATCCCTTTTGTGTACTTGAGCAAACTTTGGGTATATACCTAGCAGTGGTATAGCTTGATCTTGAGGAAGCACTATTCCTAATTGTCTGAGAAAGCACCAGATAGATTTCCAGAGTGGTTGTACCAGTTTACATTCCCACCAGCAGTGGAGGAGAGTTCCCCTTTCTCCACAACCTCTCCAGCATGTGTTGTCACTTGAGTTTCTTATCTTGGCAAGGTGATTTCTTTTCTGTTTTCTGTAGCCACAAATGAAGGGTCTATTCTGAACCTTGTAATTCTGAGTGTTAACAGGTTTGGGCTCAATTAGGAATAAGCAGGAAATATACCTCTTATCTGGCTTTCTTTTGAAATTCCAGGTTTGTTGCAAAAGACTGGGGAAGAAGTACATCAGTGATGTTGTAAACCAGAGGTGAAACCATAAAGATAACCTACCAAGAAAGATGACTAGAATGGTGGCAAGACTGTTCTCTCTCTCTCTCTCTCTCTCTCTATATATATATATATATAGATATATATATATATATCTATATATATATATATATAGATATATCTATATATCTATAGATATATATAGATATATATATATATCTATATATATATATATATCTATATATATATATATATATATATATAGAGAGAGAGAGAGAGAGAGATAGATAGATAGATAGATAGATAGATAGATAGATAGATATGTATTATAAGGTATGTATATAATGTGTACTTGTGTGTGTTATATAATGCTCTACGCTATTGTAGAAGACAAAGTATATCCTGTTTGTATTTGTGGCCTGCTTTATTGCTTTATGGAAAAGTATTCATGGAACTATAATCTTACACCCCACCCCATGTCTGGTAAGGTTCTAGCCCCCAAGAGAAGACTTACTAGTGTTTAATTAAATTGGCATAGCCAAAAATTATCTCCCAATATCTATGTTTATATGCATAGGCAAAAGCTATGCTCAGATCCAATTAGAAAACCTTTTAATTTGAATGAGTGACAGTGAACACAGATAACCATGGCTGCCCATGCTACTTAAAGAAGTAAAGTTTGAGTTTGAGCCTTTAAAAGACTTATACTATGTCTTCCAAAGCTCAGTGAATATTGTGGATAAGAGTGTGGGGAGGATGGAAGAACAGGGGTGGAAAGACACTGTAAAGTGTCACCTCTAGTTACTACAAAACGTTTACAGTCATGAATTGAGAACAACTATGATTATTTGGATTAGTTGAATAACTGCTAACAGATTTTGGTATGGGCAAAAGATCTTGGGGTATTTGTGCCTTTCTGTTCAACTCTTCAATCACTACTGCTAGAGCCTAGAAAAGTAAATTCCGTTGTTTTGTCTGTGCCCCAGGACTGAGTGAAATGTCTCCTATGGATAGCTTCAAAGGCATGGTAACACAGAGGCATTAAACATAGTGAGTGACAACAAAATGAAAAATGTGAAAAAGAAATGTGTGCAGGAGAGGGAGCTCACGTGGTAGAGAGAGCTAAAAAGTGATTTAAGACAGGAAAAGTATATTATGTATTGCACCTATACTATGGAATTATCAAAATATTAATATGATTAATTTTAAAAAGTGAAAACTAAACAAGTCTGGTGATAGTTTGGAGATAAGATTTTTATGTTTCACTCCTATTATTTAAATTGAATAATTCTATCTAATCTCAAAGCTTTAATAATCTGCTCGATTTTAATCATTTTAAGGGCACTTTTACAGCTTTGATGTTTATTGTTCATTACTTCTAGACTTATATACTCATTTTCCGCTCACCCTGTTTTAGGGCTGGAGAGCTGGCTCAATAATAACATTTGTGCCACAAGCATGAGAACCTGAGTGTACTTTTTAGTACCCACTTAAAACTCAGCTGTATCAACAACTGTGAAATTAAGTAAACATCAGTTTTAGTGTGAAGTCCTGTTGCAAAATACAAGGTGTAGGTGTTAAGCATACTTTCAAGCACAGATAACAAATATGACACACAAAAAACACACAATTTTGCTAAATTATTATTTTTCTTCTCCTCTGATCTCACTATTCATACTTCAGCAGCATTCTGGCTTTTTATCAATTATTTCTAATTCATATATTTTCTTACTGCATCCAGAAAACATATTATTTGGCACTCAAGACGTCATAACTTCCAAATAGGCTTACACTTCTCCATCTCCACCAGTTGTACACATTATATGCCCATCATAGCATACTTAGTATTAAGAAGTTATATGAATATAGATCATGTTTATCAGAGATTAAACAGTTATCACACTTCATGACGTTTCTGAAAGCTGTTCTTCCTAGAATTAGATTAAACTCAATATCCTGGCATGCCTTAGGAAGGGCTGAGATCTTCTGCCAAGGAAGTATCTACAGCCATCCTCATTGCTGTGTTAAAGATTTATTCATGCTTTCATCCTGTGATTTGTTAACACTGATTTGCTCTTGGTGTTTCTGTGTCTTTTTCGTGGAGAGTCATTTTTCTAGGATGCGTGTATGACTGTGTCTCCATAATCCTTAGTTCTCAGCTAGCATGCTGCTTCCTTTTCTTTAGCATGCTGTTTAACATTACTTGAAAAATTGAAATATGTCATCTTTTATTACCACATTAATCATTCTCTGAAATATAATTTTGTTTCTGTTCTGTATCTGTAACCTCCCACTCACACACTGGAACAAAGAAGAGAGAACTCCAAGACAAAATCTTATATGACACAGGCAACGATGCATCTCTGGTATTTAATAAAATAAACACCATATTTTAGAAAAATATTGATAAATATTTTTGAGTAAAATATCGTCAAATGAATAACATTTGAAAAATTTCTATTTATCAGAGGAAAATCTGCAAATTTATTAAATCAGGTCCTTGAAAATCTGTCCTTACTAGTCTATTGATTAATATCTGCCAACCATTAAGTAATAGGCATTAGCTCAGTTACACCAACACTATGAAGAAGATAATGGTTTTATTTCTATATTTCAGGAAACAGTTATAGAGCACCTAATTCATTTAGGCATAATGTGTTATTAAGTTATTGATCAGATAATTTAGATTTTCCACAGCATTATAGTTTCTCTTTGATTTGAATATGAGAAACTGAGAATGATTTGGGGGTTTCATGTCATTACTGAACATATTCAGCATTTTAAGTTATGAAGGGTATGCTTTTATGTCACTCACTTATTGTCTACCTACGAAAGAAAGAAATAATAAAGAAAGAAAGGCACCATAAGAAAACTAGAACACATTTAAAATGACAAAATGTCTAGTATCTTGAAGCATTCAAACTTTTATGATTATAGACTTCAGTATTTTCCCATCTACAAGCAAAGTAGTCCACCTCATATTTTATTTTGATACATTAATGTCATGTTTATTGAAATAGGAATAGATAGGTCATGAGAATAATAGCAGTTTCAAATAATCAAAAAGTCAAATTGTTTTTCTTTTTTTTTTTAAATCAGGGAAAAAGTAAAATATTGGATATTTTGACACAAATCAGACAAGGCTTGAATGCATAACACCAAAAAAAAAAATCCCACAACCATTAAAATAAGCATAATATTAAGTGCCATACATGTTAAAGTCATTAACAACAAAGTAGCATTTAGTAAGGAAACCTACATTAAAACAATTATAATAGCAATTATAATCTACTTTATTTTGTGTCTGCGTAATTCAAATATATAAGAACTGTACTGGTTGGGAAATGTTTTTCTGATTTGCTTTAGACTATTTTAGTGAAAGGCAATCAAGTCTTGGAATATTTAAAATTTTGAAAACACAAGTCACCACCTCTCCATTTACTGTGGAAATCAAGAGTTAAATGCCTTAAATCTAAGTAATTAGTGCATTTCAAAATCCACAATCCACTCTGTTAGAAACAAGAAGAATATAAATGGCCTGAAAATACTTCTAACACAAAAGTTGACATAAATGTAGAATATTTGGGAAGTTGAACTTTTTTTTTTTTTTTTTTTTTTAGTTACATTTCATTAACTCTGTATCCCAGTTGTATCCTGCTCCTCATTCCCTCCCAATCCCACTCTTCCTCCCTCATCTCCTCCCTGCCCCTTTCCAAGTCCACTGATTGGGGAGGACTTCTATCTTTTCATCTGACCCTGTTTTATCAGGTATCTTCAGGATTGGCTGCTAAGTCCTCCTCTGTGGCCTAGCAGGGAAGTAACAAGACAGGAGCCTACCGCAGAGGGAAGGTGAACTCAATGCCTATTTTTCTAGACAGTTTTCAATATGTGTTCTCATTGTGTACAATTATGTATCACACTTTACTGTGCTCCTACTTTCGGTAGTTCAGGAACGATCTGGAGCTGAAGAAATGTCTGAGTAACATGCTAACAGAGACAGGGAATGTTATTCAAATCACCCTTGCCAAGTGGCTCACAACTAACTACTAACAACTAACACAAGTTGCAAGGGATCCAGTGTCCTCTCCAGCTTCCACTGCAACCTGAAATCTCTTGCACTTTTCCACAGACATATACATTCATATATGCATGAATAAAACGTAAATTTTAAAATTTCTTTTAATTTTTAATAATTACAGTTTATTCATTTTGTATCTTCCCTGTAGTTCCCTCCATTCTCCCCTCCCTCCCTCTTCCTCACTCATGCCCCTACTCCAGTCCACTGATAAGGGAGGTCCTCCTTTCCTTTCCTCTTATCCTAGTCTATCAGGTCTCATCAGGAGTGGCTGCATTGCCTTCCTCTGTGGCCTGGTAAGGCTGCTCCCTCCCCCTCAGGGGGAAGTGATCAAAGAGCAGACCAATCAGTTTACGGCAGAGATAGTCCCTATCCCCATTACTACAGAACCCAGTTGGACAGTGAACTGCTATGGGCTACCTCTGTGCAGTGGTTCCAGGCCATCTTCATGAGTAGTCCTTGGATGGAGTATCAGTCTTAGAAAAGACACCTGTGCCCAAACAGATACCCCTCAATTGAGGAATGGATAGAGAAATTGTGATACATCTACACAATGGAATAGTACTCAGCAATAAAAAAAAAAAAAAAAAAAAAAAAAAAGGAAATCATGAAATTTGCAGGGAAATGGTGGGAACTGGAAAAGATCATCCTGAGTGAGGTATCCAGAAGCAGAAAGACACACAGGGTATATACTCACTCATAAGTGGGTATTAGACAAATAATATAGGATAAACATACTAAAATTTGTACCCCTAAGGAAGATAATCAAGAAGGAGGACTCTGGCTAAGATGCTCAATCCCCATTAAGAAAGGCAAAGAGGATGGACATAGGACAAGGGAGAAAACAGGGAACAGGACCTCTGAAAGGCTCTGCCCTGCAGGGTATCAAGGCAGATGCTGAGACTCATAGCCAAACATTGGGCAGAGTGCGGGGAATGATTTAATGAAAGAAGTGGGAGATAGTAACACATGGAGAGGATAGGAGTTCCACAAGGATAGCAACAAATCCAAAAATTAAGAATTTTTCAAAATACAGAGGAAATAGATAACTACACAACAACAACAAAAAAACAAACAAACAAAAGAATACAAGCAATGAAACTCAGTGACACCACTAACCCCCGATCTCAAGTTGTACTACAGAGCAATAATAATAAAAACTGCATGGTATTGGCATAAAAACAGAAAGGAGGATCAATGGAACTACATAGAAGACACAGAAATAAACCCACACACCTATCAATACTCGATTTTTGACAAAGAAGCCAAAACCATTCAATGGAAAAAAGACAGCATCTTCAACAAATGGTGCTGGTCCAACTGGATGTCTATATGCAGAAAAATGAAAATAGATGTATATTTATTACCCTGTACATAACTAAAGTCCAAGTGGATCAAAGACCTCAACATAAAACCAGATACTCTAAATCTGTTAGAAGAAAAAGTGGGGAACAGTGTAGAACTCATTGGCACAGGGGAAAACTTCCTGAACAGAACACCAACAGCACAGGCTCTAAGAGCAACAATAAATAAATGGGACCTCATGAAACTGAAAAGCTTCTGTAAAGCAAAGGACACTGTCATCAAAACAAAACGACTACCTACAGATTGGGAAAGAATCTTCACTAACCCTTTATCTGACAGAGGACTAATATCGAGTATATACGAAGAACTAAAGAAGCTGAAAAGCAGCAAACCAAGTAATCCAATTAAAAAATGGGGAACAGTGCTAAACAGAGAATTCTCGACAGAGGAATATCAAATGGCAGAGAAACACTTAAAGAAATGCTCAACCTCATGAGCTATCAGGGAAATGCAAATCAAAACGACCCTGAGATATCACCTTACACCCATCAGAATGGCCAAGATAAAAAATTCAAGGGACAACACATGCTGGAGAGGTTGTGGAGAAAGGGGAACCCTCCTCCACTGCTGGTGGGAATGTAAACTGGTACAACCACTCTGGAAATCTATCTGGCACTTTCTAAGACAATTAGGAATAGTGCTTCCTCAAGACCCAGCTATACCACTGCTAGGTATATACCCAAATTTTGCTCAAGTACACAAAAGGTATATTTGCTCAACCATGTTTATAGCAGCTTTATTTGTAATAGCCAGAACATGGAAACAACCCAGATGTCCATCAACGGAGGAATGGGTACAGAAATTGTGGTATTTTTACACAATGGAATACTACTCAGCAATCAAAAAGGAGGAAATCATGAAATTTGCAGGCAAATGGTGGGATCTAGAAAAGATCATCCTGAGTGAAATATCCCAGAAGGAGAAAGACAAACACGGTATATATTTACTTATATAGACCTATAAGATGTGATAAACATAATGAAATCTGTAAACCTAAAAAAGATAATCAAGAGAGCAGACATGGGGTAAGATGATCAATCCTCTTTTAGAAAGACAGATGGGATGTGCATTGAATGTAGGACAGGAATCTACTGAGCGCATTTGAAAGACTCTAACTAGCACTGATTTCAAAGCAAAGACTCATGACCAAACCTTTGGCAGAGTACAGGGAATCGTAAGAAAGAAGGGGAGTTAGTCTGATGGGGAAAGGATACTAGCTCCACAAGGACCATATATAGCTGGGCACAGGGTCTTTTCTGAGACTGATATTCAACCAAGGACCATGTATGGATATAACCTAGAACCTCTGCTCAGATGTAGCCTGTGGTAGCTCAGTAACCAATTGGTTTCCCATAGTGAGGGGAACAAGGACTATTTCTAACAGGAACTCAATGACTGGCTCTTTGACCTCCCCACCCCCCAAGGGAGGAGCAGTCCTGTTGGGCCACAGAGGAGGGCTTTGCAGCCAGTCCTGAAGATACCTGATAAAACACGATCAGATGAATGGGGAGGAGGTCCCCCCTATCAGTGGACTTGGCAAGGGGCACGGTGGAGATGAGGGAGGGAGGGATTGGGAGGGAATGTGTGATCGGGACACAGCTGGGATACAGAGTTAATAAAATGTAACTGATAAGAAAAAAATAAAATTAAAAATCATGAAATACCAATAGGTTCACTAGTTAAAATTTTTGGTTCATCAAGCATGGGAACATAAGTTTGGTTCCTCAGAACACAGGAACTATTTTTTTTATAGCTCCTCTGGCTGCACACTCACCACTGTAGGAAAAAATAGAGGTGGTTTCGAAGGGTTTTCTGACCAGTCAGATAGCTTAATGGCTCACTTCCAACTACTGAAAATACTTTGTCACAATGAGAAGCACACCAAATATCCTGCTCTAGGTTTTGCTTGGGGTAGCTCAATAACCAATTTGTTTCCCATAGTAAGGGGAACAGGGACTATCTCTGACAGGAACTCAATGGCAGGCTCTTTGACATCCCCACCCACCAAGGGAGGAGCAGTCAAGCTAGGCCACAGAGGAGGACTTTGCAGCCAGTCCTAAAGATACCTGATAAAACAGGTCCAGACGAAAGGGGAGGAGGTCCTCCCCAATCCGAGGACTTGGAAAGGGGCAGGGAGAAGCTGAGGGAGGGAGGGTGGGATTCGGAGGGAATAAGGGAGCAGGATACAGCTGGAATACAGAGTTAATAACATGTAACTAATAATAATAATAAATAATAAAAAAAACAAATTCACAGGCCAAGGTGTTTTTACATGAATGCAGTACATAGGCATATGTGAACTAAATACATACAACACAGACTCCAGAAAGTGAAAGTCCATGCAAGCAAGAGCAGATGTACTCAGACACATACATGAAAAATTTTCAAGACAGAATTTGAGTGATTTCACCACCCAATACATAAACACATAAGCACAAAGAAAGCAAAGTGAATCCTATGGCATACATTAGCATCATTTATTAAGTGCTAAATGCTAGCAATGCCAGGTAACCAGAATAACTGCTTTTTGAAAACCAGAGGTGGTAGCTGCTCATCTGATGCTCATCTCCTGGTTCAAATAGTAAAACTAAGGTGTGTTTCTCCTCTTTGCTTTTTATACTGTGAATGTATGTAGCCACAGGCAACGCTGTTCCACATGGATAAGATTATGCGATCTATTTATTATTTATTTATTTAGAATAAATTCTTCACATTTTTTATTTGAATCTTTTCCTAAGTCACCAATATGTAACATGAATATCTTATCATATGGAGCAGCAGCAGCAGAGAGCTGAATTTCCCAGGCATTCCCACAACAGAAAGCAGTAAGCTAAGATGTTAAGTATAAACTTAAATCATTTTCTTAAGTCACTATGTGATTTTTTTTCTTGTTACAGAGTTTTCTTTTTTTGAATTTTATTTTTTTTCTTATCAGTCACATTTTATTAACTCTGTATCCCAGCTGTATCCCTCTCCCTTATTTCCTCCCAATCCCATCTTCCCTCCCTCATCTCCACCGTGCCTTTTCCAAGTCCACTGATGGGGGGACCTCCTCCCCATTCATCTGATCGTGTTTTATCAGGTATCTTCAGGACTGGCTGCAAAGCCCTCCTCTGTGGCTCAACAGGACTGCTCCTCCCTTGGGGGGGTGGGGAGGTCAAAGAGCCAGCCATTGAGTTCCTGTTAGAAATAGTCCTTGTTCCCCTCACTATGGGATACCAATTGGTTACTGAGCTACCACAGGCTATATCTGAGCAGAGGTTCTAGGTTATATCCATACATGGTCCTTGGTTGAATGTCAATCTCTGAAAAGACCCTGTGCCCAGATATATTTGGTCCTTGTGGAGCTCCTATCCTTTCCTCATCATACTAACTCCCCTTCTTTCATATGACTCCCTGTACTCTGCTGAAGGTTTGGTCATGAGTCTTTGTATCTGCTTTGAAAACACTGCTAGTTAGAGTCTTTCAGATGTGCTCAGTGGACTGCTGTCATACGTTCAATGCACATCCCATCTGTCTTTCTAAATGAGGATTAATCATCTTACCCCATGTCTGCTCTCTTGATTATCTTTTTTAGGTGTATAGATTTCATTATGTTTGTCATATCTTACAGGTCTATATAAGTGAGTATATACCGTTTTTGTCTTTCTCCTTCTGGGATATTTCACTCAGGATGATCTTTTCTAGATCCCAAGATTTGCCTACAAAATTCATGATTTTCTCCTTTTTGACTGCTGAGTAGTATTCCATTGTATAAAAATACCACAAATTCTGTATTCATTCTTTCCTCTGATGGACATCTGGGTTCTGGCTATTACAAATAAAGCTGCTATAAACATGGTTGAGCAAGTATCCCTTTTGTGTACTTGAGCAAAATTTGGGTATATACCTAGCAGTGGTATAGCTGGGTCTTGAGGAAGCACTATCCCTAATTGTCTGAGAAAACGCCAGAGAGATTTCCAAAGTGGTTGTACCAGTTTACATTCCCACCAGCAGTAGAGGAGGGTTCCCCTTTCTCCACAACCTCTCCAGCATGTGTTAGGACTTGGTGCTAGACCTTATTGTGCTGGACCCAGGAGAATCTCAGGACGTGTTGAATGACCACAGTCCCAGATCCCAAGCTGAAGTTTGTTTGCTAGGAGCAGCTGGCAGCACTGGGGTCCTGGCACTATGAAGCCCCTGTGCACCTCTTTATCCTTCTGCTCTGCCGCGGCAGGGTTATGGCAGCGTTTGGGGAAGTGCCCGAAAGGATTGGGTTTTCTCAGCCCTGATCTCGTGTTGGGGTACAGACAATGTGGTCTGTGGCAGATTCTGCTGGATGCCTCCTGCCTCCTCCGAAGAGGGAGTAGGGATTTTGAGCTGGGCGCGCAGCTGCTCTCAGCGCATGGCGGGAGCTCAGTTGTGATGGCAGTGGGTACCTGAAGTCAGCGAGACCTTCCAGGGAAAGACTGGGTGACCCGTGATCAGTCTGGTATCTTTCCTTCCCAGTGTGGTTTTCTTGCGACTGGGCCTCTCAGTCTCTGGCACCCTTGTGCCCACCAATCAGCCTGGGAAAGTGATCGGGACACACAGGTGTGCAGCTCCAGCCTGGAGACCCAAAGCCCAGGTTACCGGGGATCTCTTCCGGGTTCTGGCTGTGTGGCCCGAGAGTGGACCCAACTGATTCCCACGCTGTGGGAGCCTCCCCTCACCTGGGAAACACCATCGCTGTAGTTTTAGGGCCCAGAGTTCAGTCTCCTGGTCGCTGCATGGAGAGTGTTGTTCTGCTTCTCAGACACAGTGCTTTCCTGTTGCCGCCATCTTGGCCCCCTCCGTCACTATGTGTTCTACAGGACACATTTCCATGGTAAATCAAGAGACACCTGAATTTCTCTCTTTCTTTCATTCCTCCCTCCCTCTCTTTCTTCATTCCTTCCTGCCTCCCTTCCCTTCCTTCCTTCCTTCCTTCCTTCCTTCCTTCCTTCCTTCCTTCCT
>NW_026594428.1:2176486-2192142 GCF_907164565.1 Psammomys obesus | reverse complement strand
CCTTCCTTCCTTCCTTCCTTCCTTCCTTCCTTCCTTCCTTCCTTCCTTCCTTTCTTTCTTTCTTTCTTTCTTTCTTTCTTTCTTTCTTTCTTTCTTTCTTATCTCTTTCTTTATCTCTTACTTCCTTTCTTCTTTCGCTCTCTCTTTCTTTTTTTTTCAGTATTCACTTACTTCTCAGTTGTAGCCCCCTTCCTCCTTTCCTCCCAGACTCTCCTCTCTCCCCCTCCTATCCCCTCTCCCATGAAACTCACAAAAGGGAGACCCTCCCCCAACACTTTCAGTATTGTCAGGACTGTGTACTTTCTCTTTCACAGTGTCCTGGCAAGGCAGTCACACCAGGGTGAAGTAGGGAACCTGCATGGAGGCTAAGCTACCCATTGGGTATATATGTCTAGAGAATATAGATCTAGTCCATGCCTGGTCCTTGGTTAGTGCTTTAGCCTCCAAGCCCCACTGGGCCCAGGTTAGTTGGGACTGTTGTTCTTCTTATGGCATTCCTGTCCCATTCAGAGACTGGCTCAGTTTCTGTTTTGATCCATTGCTGGGCAGAGCATCTCAGAGGACAGCCATGCAAGGCTCCTGTAAGCAAACTCAGTAGAGTATCATCAGCAGTGTCACTGGTAGGCTTTCTCCGATGGAGTGAATCTCTGGTTGTACCAGGCATCAGTTGCACATCCTCCTGATCTCTGCTTTGTCGTAATTCCTACA
The DNA here is from genome assembly GCF_907164565.1 of Psammomys obesus. NCBI lineage: Eukaryota > Metazoa > Chordata > Mammalia > Rodentia > Muridae > Psammomys > Psammomys obesus. Next base: position 2,191,434 of record NW_026594428.1, on the reverse strand, counting down.
TATCCTGAAGGCAGGGTAAATTCTGGATGGAAGTTTTTGTAGGTGGTTTGGTGTCTTCCTTTCTCCACCAGGAGTTCTGATTAGGGGGTGGCCTCTCCAGTCTCCATGACCCCCACCAACAGGGATTTCATCTAGAGTCACCACCATTTTTTTCCCAGGAGCCTACCCCGTAGCAGGTCTAAGAGGTGCCCCCACCTATAGTTGTTCTTTTTTGTGTTCCTCTGACCTCTCCCAAAAATCACATATCAGTTTCCCACCCTCATTCCTCTCAGTGTTCCCTCTCCTATCCTTTTTCCTGTCTTCAAGCACTTCTACTAACAATTCTATTTCCAGTTATGAGTAAGATTTAAGCATCCTCTCTTGGGTCTTCTTTGTTTCTAACATCTTCAGTTCTGTGAATTGTAGTACGGTTATCCTTCGTTTTAGGTCTAATAACTGTGTATGTGTGAGTATATACCATGTGAGTCTTTTGGGGTCTCAGTTACCTTACTCATTATGATCTTTTCCAGTTTTATCCACTTGCCTGCAAATTACATGATTTCCTTGTTTTTAATAGCTAAGTAGTATTCTGTTGTGGAAATGTACCATGTTTTCTTTAATCATTCTTCTTCAGTTGAGAGACATCTGGGTTGTGTCTAGTTTCTGGCTATTAAGAATAGAGCTGCTATGAACATTGTTGAGCAAGTATCCTTGTTGTATGTTGGGGCATCTCTTGAGTATACGCCTGGGAGTTGTCAAGCTGGGTCTTGAGATAGGGTTAAAACCATTTTTTTTTTTTTTTGAGAAAGCTCCACATTGATTTCTAAAGCATTTGAACAAGTTTGCACTCCCACCAGCAATGGAGGAGGGTTCCCCCATCTCCATATCCTTGCTAGCATGTGCTGTCACTTTCTTTTACAAACACTAACTGTGGATTTTAATTCTTGTTTTCATTAATTATATTTTTTCTTTGTTATCCTAATTAGAATTTTAACAAAACAAGTATAAATGTTGTACTCTGACCACATTTTTCCTTTTCCCTTATACTAATCACTTTATGTGTCTTACTTACCTGCCAAGAGTCTTTGAGTGACGATGCTACCTATCACTTGTAGAGACAGTGAGGAACATCTGTTAAGTTCTCTCTTTGTCTGTTGATCACAGTGATGAAGGTGCCACGGGTTCCAGATGTTCTCATAGTGGTATATAGTGAAGAATGTCTGTTAAGTTCTCTCTTTGTCTTCTGCTCACAGTGATGAAGGTGCCACGGGGTTCCAGATGTTCTCACGGTGGTATATTTGCTGTCGGTCTGGAAATCATATGTTTTGGTCACAGTTCCTCTCATACAGACATAAAGAGTACTTCTTTCCTCAGAGGAGTCTAGTCATCCAGACAAATTCACAGACCACAATTCCAAGATATGAAATCTAATTTTTTCCAATGGCTATGAATTTTTTTTTAAATTTTTTATCAATTATAGTTTATTCACATTGTATCCCTCCTATAGTTCCCTCCTTCCTCCCCTCCCAACCCCTACCCTCCCTCTGTCTTCTTCACTCATGTCCCTCCCTAAGTTCACTGATGGGGGAGGTCCTCCTCCCCTTCCTTTAGATCCTAGTCTATCAGGTCTCATCAGGAATGGCTGCATTGTCATCTTCTGTTGCCTGGTAGGGCTGCTCCCCTCTCAGGGGGGAGGTGATCAAAGAGCAGGCCAATTGTACAAATTGGGTAAAGGAAATTTTTTTTCGTTCAAGAAAACTCATGTGTACAGAACTTTGATTATATTTCTTGATATTTAATTTAATACTATGAATTATACTCAAGTATTTTAATATAAGTGTGATTTTATATATTTCGTTACATGATAAAACTTAAAAATACTCAGCCAAATATATGTTTAAAATTTAAGAAATAAAAGCTGGGTGCTGTGGGGTACTCCTATAATCATAGCACTCAGGGAAGCAGAGGCAGGTGGATCTCTAAAAGTTTGAAGCCAGTCTGGTCCAAAAGGCAAGTCTAGGACAGCCAAAGCTACATAGAGAAACCCTGTCTCAAAAACATTTGAACAAAAAACTTAAGAAATAAATTAAATTGTTTAGTGGTTATTCATAATCATATACAAGGCTATCATTTTCCCAGTATTAATCTATAATATTATATAAATACAATATTTGATGTTTAACTTCTTATGTTCTTTATATATTCTGGATATTAGGCCTCTGTCAGATATAGGGTTGGTGAAGATCCTTTCCCAATCTGTAGGCTGTCATTTATTCTGAAAACAGTTTCCTTTGCTTTACAGATTTTCAGGTTTTGAGGTCTCATTTATTGATTGTTGATCTTCGAGCCTGTGCTGTTGGTGTTCTGTTCAGGAAGATGTCTCCTGTGCCAATAAGTGGCAATGAGTTTTTAGGCTTTCCACACTTTTTCTTCTAACAGGTTTAGTGTGTCTGGTTTAATGTTGAGGTCTTTGATCCACTTGGACTTTAGTTTTGTGCAAGGTGATATAAGAATGGATCTATTTGCATTTTTCTACATGTAGACATCCAATTAGACCAGGACCATTTGTTGAAGATGTCATTTTTTCCATTGTATTGTTTTGGCTTCTTTGTAAAAAATCAAGTATCCGTAGATGTGTGGGTTTATTTCTGGGTATTCTGTTTTATTCCATTTATCCCCAGCCTGTTTCTCTGACAGTATCTTGTAATTTTTATTACTATTTATCTATAGTACAGCTTGAGATCAGGGATGGAGATACCTCCAGAAGGTCTGTTATTGTAACCCAACCAAGGACCATGCGTGGAGAGGACCTAAAATTGTGCTCAGATGTAGACTATAGACTCAGTCTCCAAGTTTCCTTAATAAGGGGGGCAGGAGTTGTCTCGGGCATAAACTCGGTGGCTTGTTCTTTGTTCACCTTCCCATGGGGGTTGTAGCCTTTCCAGACCACTGAAGAAGACAATGCAGCCAGTCCTAATAAGACCTGATAAGCTAGGACCAGATAAAAGGGGAGGAGAACTTCCCCTATCAGTGGACTAGGGGAGGGGCATAGAGAGAGAAGATGAAGGAAGGGTAGAATTGGGAAGTGATGAGGGAGGGGGCCATTGCCAAGATGCAAAATGAATGAACTGTAATAAATAATAACAATAATAAACCCTGAAAAAATATTTAAGTGTAATATGAAAGTGTATGAAGTGTATATATGAAGTGTAATAGAAAATTATCTTAAAATTATTTGTAAACATGCTCAATTTTAGTAATTTCTTCTTTCATTTTCCTCTTCCTCCTTTTTTTCTCCTCCTCTTATTTTTCTTCATCATCTTTTTCTTTTGATACTGCAGTTTGCTATTCATCAGAGGCTGTCCCTGAACTCATTGTGTTGCTCAGGTTAGTCTAATACTACAGCTTTTCCTTCCTCTACTCAGGAATTTAGGTTATATGGGATTTTAGATGTGTATTACAACACAGTTTACTTTATTATAAAATTTCATTTGGCTTGAGCTTGATATATTATTCCAGTTGGGTGATAGGAATATTACCAACACATTCTATTTCTTCAGAAATTTTGTGAAAATATATTCCATGACATCTCTGTGGCCTATGTGATACAAAAATTATGGTACAATAAGATTAATATTAATTTGATCTCATCTTATAAAGCCTAATCTTCTTCTCATACCAACCATTGATTTCAATCAATAGGACTAATCAGAGGTTATTCAAAGATCACAATAAATTGAAACTATGCCTTTATGAAATTGGGTTGAGGGAGCTTATTCCATACTTCATGTGTTTTAAATATAATTGTCATGTAATTGACTGTAACACATTCAAGAATTATGTTTCCTTTTTGGTTTTTATGGAGACATGTTTCTATAGACCAGATTGTTTTAGCCAATGAAAACTGAATACGCAATTAGGAAAGATGTGCCTATTTTCAGAATACAAGCTGAATATAAAATTAATTTCATTTTAGTCAATCCAAGAAGTAGCCTTTATGACAATTTCTTAAATAAATAGGTATGACTGTTTTAAATATAATAGATATATTTTGAAATATTTTATCTGGCATATGTGTGCTACTAGAATTAAAATTTATATGTCAGAAAACATTATCTATTCAAATGATAATCTTTTATGCCCATGTTATGTTGACTGAAATTTATTATTAGTAATAATTATTCTGGTCATATTATTAGTATTATTTTTTAATGTATAACTATCTAGTTTGGGAAAGTAATGAAATATGTAATAACATTACTGAAAAATAATCCCAATGATATGTAAAGTTATTCTCCTTGTGTTATACTGACTGTGTTCACTGTCATTTTTCTTTAGTTCTTTTTGGTAAGTCCCATCTAATTCATTTCTTTATAAATATGTTATTAATTATTTTCTAATTTTACATAATGAGCATTGCATATTAATCCTAACTTCAATAAATTCCTGATTTAATAATTTTAACAAGAATACCACAAAATATTTGGGCAAGATGTTCTTTCCAATTTGTAATCATTGCTTGTTCTGTGTTTTGTAATTTTTAAATTATTTATTTATTTATTACAAAATACACACTCTGTATCCCTGCTGTAGACCCCTTTCTCATCTCCTCCTAATCCAACTAACCCTCCCTCTTCTCCCCCTATGCCCATTTCCTAGTCCACTGATAGAGGAGATATTCCTCCACTTCTATCTGACTCTAGCTTATCAGGTCTTATCAGGACTGGCTGCATCATAGTCCTCAGTGGTCTGGCAAGGCTGTACCCACTAGGAGGAGGTGAACAAAGAGACAGCCACTGAGATCATGTCCGAGACAGCCCCTGATCTGCTTACTAGGGAACTCTCTAGGAAAAATGATCAACTTATGGGCTTCCTCTGAGTAGGGAGTCTAGGTCCTTTCCATGTATGGTCCTTGTTTGGAGTATCGGTCTCTACAGGTCCACGTGGGCTCAGAATTTTTTGCTCTGTTGATCTCCTTGTTGAGTTACTGTCCCCTCCAGTTCTTTATGTCCTCCTCTTCTTCTGTAAGGTTTACTAAATTCTGACCAAAGTCTGGCTATGAGTCTCAGTATCTCCTTCCTGATGAGCAGAATTTTTCAGAGGTGTCCTGTGGAAGGCTCCTGTCCTGTTCCTTTTTTCTACTACTTCCCATGTCTATCCTGTTTGCCCTTCTTAATGATGTTTCAGCCTCTTTCCTAGGTCCTCCTTACTGTTTAGTTTCTTTAGGTGTACAGATTTTAGTATGTTTATCCTATATTATATTGTTAACATCCACTTATAAATTAATATATACCATATGTGTCTTTCTGCTTCTGGTATAACTCACTTTAGAATGATCTTTTCTAGTTCCCACCATTTGCTTACAAATTTCATGATTGATTATTTACTTGTTTTAAAACATGCTGTTTAAACATCTCTTTCTTTTCTATCATTTTCTTATACTTGTCTGAGTGTTATAGAAGAGAGAACACAAGTTATAGCAGCCACTTTTATTTTTCTGCCATATCATGAAATGCAAAGTCAGGAAGTCAGGCTTGATAGAAAGCATCTTCACCTAGTAATCCACTATCAAATGAGATACTAATTGAATCAAAGCAGATGCTGAAACTCATAGCCAAGTTTTGGGCAGAGTGCAGGCAATCCTATGAAAGAAAGGGGAGATAGAAAGACCTGGAGAGGACAGGAGCTCCCCAAAGAGAGCAACAGAGCCAAAATATATGTGCACAGAGGTGTTTTCTGAGACTTATACTCTAACCAGGGACCATTCATGGAGATAACCTAAACCCCTGCACAGATATAGCCCATGGCAGCTCAGTCTCCAAGTTGGTTCCCTAGTAATGGGAACAGGGGCTGTGTCTTACATGAACTCAGTGACTAGCTCTTTGATCACCACCCCATGAGGGGGAAGCATTCTTACCAGGCCATAGAGGAAGACAATACAGCCAGTCTGGATGAGACCTGATACACTAGGTTCAGAGGGAAGGGGAGGAGGACCTCCCTTATCAGTGGACTTGGGGAGGGGCATGGGATGAGAAGAAGGAGGGAAGGTAGGATTGGGAGGGGATGAGGAAGGGGGCTACATCTGGGATACAAAGTGGATAAACTGTAATTAATAAAAAAATTAAAAAATACAAAAAAATGTCTGAAGCCAAGAACTTTATCTTATGTCATAGCTAAGTCTCAGTACTTTGGTAATCCTGTGTCCCATTAATATGAGCTTTAGACTTGCTCTCCCTTTATTATTTGATTCTTCCTGTGTTTAAATATGGCAACATTTTTGAGTGAGACTTATTTTCTGGAGATAAAATCTTAAGGCAGCTTGGACCTATTATTTCAATCTTCTCCTGAAATGGTATAGATTGTTTTGCAACTTCAGCATCTTAGGGTCAGGTAAAGTATATCTCCTGAGGGTTATCTTTGTTAAGAAAAGCAGTAATCTAGCCTTCTAAAATGGAGAATTTTAAAAAATACAAATAAAAAAACACAGTCATACAGCACTACACCCTAACCAAAGCAGCAGTTATAAAAGAAAAAAAAAAAAAAAACACCTGAATGTTTTAAACGTGTTGAAGACGTGGAGAAAAGAAAACATTCATATACTGTAATAGAAAGGTTAGTTGGAACAGCTCCCACAAAACAAAACAAAACAATAAAAACAACAAACTCGAAGTTTCTTCGAAAGCCAGACACAATCTATCAAATGCTCCAGCTTGTCTACTTTGGGCAATATATCTAGCCATAACAAATTCAGCGTGCCAATGGGATAGCAGCACCCCTTCAATTACCTCAGCACTAGTCATGCTCTCTAAAACAGAGAATCAAGCTGGGTAGCTACTGAAAGATGATGGTCACATAAAATATTGTATATAGTATGCAGTAGAACTCAGCAGTTAAACAAATGAAAGCCTATCTTTTACAGAAAAAAAATGAGAATGTTGGGAGATATTATATTCAGCCGAATATGTCACATCACAGAATAACAAAATCAAATGCTATTTTTCATATGTGAAAAACTAAAATTATATGTAAATTTAGAAGAGTAGTTACTAAAAACAAACAAACAAAAAAGGGTCTTGGAAGTAGAGAGTAAAAGGAGGCTAGGTACTGAAGATAAAACCAGTAAGGAAAATGTAATAACATCCCTGTGCTGTGTAGCACAGTGGGGAAGTGATGGTTCGCATCTATTTAGTATGCAGTTCACAAAAAATGAAAGACACAAGCTCCAAGACTGCACGTAGAATATAAGGTAAAGATAATGGCAAGGCTAAATACTGCTATCCTAACAGCATGCACTGTTCACATTTGTCCAAAGGACATTTCACACCACATAAATATGTGTAAGAGTTACATGCTAACTCAAACTTTAAGTAGTATTTAAGGAGATGGGAACGTTGACCACTCTGACTTAGCTGTTATGTATTGTGTTTCATTAGCACTATTTATAAAGTAGAACATATTATATTTGGGAAAATAAGAGAAGTGGGAAGGCAATGTAAGAGGATAGAAAGAATGCAGACTGCCTTATCACATTTCAGTACTGTTCTTATATATTCTTCACATGTGTGAGAAAGTTGCAATTTGGGAACTGCAATTCCATAGAAGATATGGAATTCCTTATAGCTGAACCCTTTGGATTTAATCGGTTAAGATTTTTCTACTCTGACTGCCCATGAATCCTTTAGTGAAAACTAAATTTTTTTCTATATAAACAGTTTCCATGAGATGTTTTGCTTGTATACCTCACTACTACTTTCACTGTATGTGAAATTTTGTGAGTGTCAATTTATCCTGTGACCTCACTTCTTTGACAGATACAGGAATTGTTGATGTTTTTTTTTTTCAGTCTGTAACCTACTGTTTGATGATAGAGCTTTTAAACATATAATGTGTAACATTTACTAAGACTATAAATATTTATATTGATGATAAAGGCCACAATTAAACATGTACAAATTCAGAGTCACAAATTGTTAAAAATAAAACATTTAATGAATGTATATTCTTTCCTTAAAGAATGACAGCATTAGACAATGTCAGAGCACATGGAACAGATTTTATCCTTGACATTTTTAGGTTGGTTTTATCCTGTAGGTTTTCACTGATAATGGACTTTGATAGGGTTTTGATACGCTGCTTGAGTGCCAATACATGCCTAAAGAAATAAGGATAAAAGCATTATTATCCTAGTTTTTCAAAAATAACAAAATTCTGTATCATAAAACTCTCTTAAACAAAAAAATATGAAGTAACTGTAAGCAGCTCTCCATCATTGGGAATCATGACCTGCTACCATTTACCCAATTAGATACGTTAGGAGGTAATGCCACTCCTGAGTCATTTTATCAGCTTTCAAGCAGCAGTCAGGAGAAGGATAATATGGAATCAAGATGAGCTGGAAAATGGCTCTTTTCTTCTTCAGATGCTCATCTCTGTGGGCAGACATCAATATCTATTACATGACCAGTGTGAGGGCTCACTACAGATACAGTAGGATGTCTGATTTCCATTTTTTTTCCTCAACTTACCTGAGTTTTGAAGTTGAACAGCTCCAGGGAAGTGCAGTTACTTCCCACTGAGTCCTCATTCAGCTCCTCATCTCAGTCAAGTTCCTGCCATAAAAGGGATGTCATTATTCAGTGTATTATGGCATGACGGCAAGGGCAATTCTCATTTAGGCTAGCAGATTTTCATTTTAAGAGGAAGATAAGCAATGCATTTTGATTTTTCACTCTATGAAATTTCTCTTCACAATGGGCGATGGATCTTGAGCTTCCATTATGCATCTCTGATCACATTTTAATCCATCTTTTGTCATTTTGTCTATGCAAAAGGAACTATCCGTATACAAATGTTTTAATAACCCATGCTTTCATATCTACTTGAATTATATTCGTTAAAGGGCTAGCACATGTTGAACCAAATAAACATAGTGTATAAAACAACTGATTGTGATTTTTTCAATATTCTGAGAATAATATAAAAACTAGTTTAAGAGACAAACAGGATTGTCCTTGATAATTGTAGTGAAAGCATATCACATGGTTATACCTAAAGAAAACAAAGGAATGCACACACCATTATGCAATATTCATGATACTTTTGTTCCAAATATTGACACTTCTTTGTTAAAAAAAATAAGTAAATTTTCTTTTTTTTTATGGTTATAAGCCTAGCCTTTAATGACTGTGCCATCTCTCCAGCCCTTGGCATATATCCAAAATATGCTCAACTATACAAAAAGGACATTTGTTCAGCCATGTTTGTAGCAGCTCTGTTCATAATAGCCAGAATCTGGAAACAACCTAGAAGTCCCTCAAAGGAGGAATGGATACAGAAATTGTGGTACATTTACACAATAGAATACTACTAGCTAATGAAAACAAGGAAATCATGAAATTTGCAAGCTAATGGTGGGAACTAGAAAAAAAAATCATCCTCAGTGAGGTATCCAAGAACAGAAAGACAGACATAGAATATACTCACTTATAAGTGGATATTAGACATAAATATATCGTAAACATACTAAAATCTATACTTCTAAAGGAGCGAAACCTCAAGGTAAACCCTGAGGAAGATGTTCAATCCTCATTCTGAAGGGCAAACATGATAGACATCTGAAGCAGGACTAGGGAGGGGACCACATCCAGGATACAAAGTGAATAAATTGTAATAATAATGGAGAGGAGGACCTCCCCTATCAGTGGACTTGGAGAGAGTCATGGGAGGAGATGAGGAAGGGAAAGTGGAATTGGGAGGGAATGAAGGAGTGGGCTACAGCTGGGATACAAAACAAATAAATTGTAATTAATATAAAAAATAAAAATTTAATAAAAAATAAGGAATTCTCAATAATCAACAGGACAGGAAACAAAACAGGAATCTACCAAAGATGTCTTCTGAAAGATAGATGTATCGAAGCAGAGGTTGAGACTCATAGCCAAACTTTGGGCAGAATGCAAGGAATTTTAGGAAGAAGGGGGAGATAGAAAGACCTGGAGAGGACGGGAGCTCAAAAAACAGACCAAAAAGAGAAAAAAAAATACTGGACTCTGGAGTTTCCTGCAATGACTGATAACCCAATCAAGGCCCAGACCCAGGGCCTCTCCACTGAAGCAACCAGACAAGATCCCTGCCACCCACACCCATAGTGTGGGCATCATAGGGATTCTTGGGATAGCGACCCCAATATTGAAGCCTCTGCCTTGCAGGTCCATCAGTGTAATCCAGGAAAACAATCCCTGAATCTAGTCAGAACTGCGTAATAGTGGCTTGCAGGCCACTGCAATAGTCAGAGAATCCGCGCATGCACATTGTGCCCGCTAAAAGCGCACGCAAATAGCGCCAGCGTCACATTCCTTACTTAGGCAAAACTGAAACTACAGGGCACACTCAGAAACCAGTGAACCTCTCTCATTTTCCTGAAAAAACAGTCCAGAAAACAAAAAGAGAGGATCATAGCCCGAACTACACTCTCGAGGAAAAAACACTGAGGATTATAAATAACCAGATGGCTAGAGGCAGACGTAAGAACACTCCCAACAAAAATCAGGACATAATGACCTTACCAGCAAACCCACAAAACAATGGAAACTTCAATTCACTAGATATACAAGAAAATGACCTCAAAACTACGATTCTCCAACTATTAGACGCCCATAAAGATGGAAAGAACAAAACCCTCAGAGAAATAGCCAAAGAAATCGAAACTACAAGAGGAAACAAATCGTGCTCTCAGAGAAATGACCATGAAAATTGAGGTAAAGAAGAAATGCACAAAGCTCTCAAAGAAATGTCCACACAAATGAAGGCAAATAAAGAAGAAATACACAAAGCTCTCATAGAAATACAGGCAATTATACCCAAAGAAGTAGAGGCACAATTAGTGATACATAGAGAGGAAACAGACAAAAAAATAGAAGCTATCATTGAAAAGCAGGACTCCACATTCAAACACACGAAGGAAATGGTGCAAGACATGAAAACAGAGTTAGAATCAATAGAGAAAACACAAATAGAGAAAAACCAGGAGCCGGAGAATGTAGAGAAAAGATCAGGAACTACAAAGGTAAGCATCACTAACAGAATACAAGAGATGGAAGAAAGAATCTCAGGAGCCGAAGATACACTTGAGGAAATTGACACGTCTCTCAAAGAAAAAATAAAATCAGAAAAGTTCCAAACACAAAACATCCAAGAAATCAAGGACACCATGAAAAGACAAAACCTAAGAATAATAGGAGTAGAAGAAAAAGAAGACAACAGGCTCAAAGGTCGAGAAAATATTTTCAAGAAAATTATAGAAGAAAACTTTTCAACCTTAAAGAAGGAGATGGCAATAAACATACAAGAGGCCTACAGAACACCAAGTAGACAAGACCAGAAAAGAAATTCTTCATGTCACATCATAGTCAAAACACTGAACCTACAGAACAAAGAAAAAAATTCTAAAAGCAGCAAGGGAAAAAGGCCAAGTAAGTTTTGAAGGTAGACCTATCAGAATCACACCAGCTTTCTCAACAGAAAGTATGAATGCCAGAAGGGCCTGGAGAGAAATCATACAGTCCTTAAGGGACCACAGATTCCAACCCAGACTACTATACCCAGCAAAACTTTCAAGAAGCATAGACGGAGAATTCAAAATATTCCAAGACAAAACCAAATTTAAACAATATCTACATAGTAACCCAGCTCTACAGAAGTTACTAGAAGGGAAACTCCAAATCAAAGAAAACAACTACATCTAAGGAAACAGAGGAAATAGATAACTACACAACAAAAAAAAAACAAAAGAATACAAGCAATGAAACTCAGTGACACCACCAACCCCACATCTAAAGTCAGTAACAATTGTTGATCACTAGTTTCTATCAACATCAATGGACTCAACTCCCCAATAAAAAGACGCACACTAACAGAATGGTTGCAGAAATAGGATCCATCATTCTGTTGCATCCAAGAAACACACCTATGCAACAAAGATAAACACTACCTCAGAGTAAAGGGCTGGAAAATGTCTTTCAAGCAAATGGTTCCAGAAAACAAGCGGGAGTAGCCATCCTAATATCTAATAAAATAGACTTTCTACCCAAGTTAATCAAAAAAGATAAGGAGGGCCATTATATTCTCATCAAAGGAAAAATCCACCAAGAGAACATCACAATTTTGAATATCTATGCCCCAAATACAAGAGCACCTACATTCGTAAATGAAACAATATTAAAGCTTAAATCACACATTGATCCAAATACCCTAATAGTGGGAGACTTCGACACTCCACTCTCACCAAGGGACAGATCAACTAGACAGAAAACAAATAGGGAAATAAAAACTCTTACAGAGACCCTAAATCAAATGGACCTAATAGACGTCTACAGATCTTTTCATCCAAACTCAAAAGAATATACCTTCTTTTCAGCACCACATGGAACCTTCTCCAAAATAGACCATATAGTTGGTCATTAAGCAAGCCTCAACAGATACAAAAAGATTGAAATAATCCCTTGTATTCTATCTGACCACCATGGACTTAAGCTGGACCTCAACAACAACAGAAATAACCAACAGCCTACACGCACATGGAAACTGAACAACTTGTTACTCAATGACAGCTGGGTTAAGGAAGAAATAAAGAAAGAAATTAAAGACTTCCTAGATTTCAATGAAAATGAAGGCACAACATACCCAAATTTATGAGACACATGGAAAGCAGTGCTCAGAGGAAAATTTATAGCACTAAGTGCCTGCAAGAAGAAATTCGTAACATCACATACAACAACTTAATGGCCCAACTGAAAAACCTAGAAAAAAAAAAAAAAGAAGAAGATACACCCAAGAGGAGCAGATGGCTGGAAATAATCAAACTCAGGGCTGAAATCAATCAATTAGAAACAAATAAAACTATTCAAAGAATCAATGAACCAAAAAGCTGGTTCTTTGAGAAAATCAACAAGATAGACAAACCCTTAGCCAAACTAACTAAAAAGCAGAGAGAATCTATCCAAATCAACAAAATCAGAGATGAAAAGGGTGACATAACTACAGACACTGAGGAAATTCAAACAATCATTAGGTCATACTACAAAGGCCTATATGCCACAAAATTTGAAAACCTAAATGAAATGGACAATTTTCTTGATAGATTCCATCTTCCAACATTAAGTCAAGATCAGGCAGAAAGACTGAACAGCCCTATATCCCCCAAGGAAATTGAAGCAGTCATTCACAGTCTCTCCTCCAAAAAAAGCCCTGTGCCAGATGGTTTCAGTACGGAATTCTACCAGACCTTCAAAGAAGTGCTCACACCAATTCTCCTCAAACTATTCCAGAAAATAGAAACAGAGGTACATTACCAAACTCATTCTATGAAGCAACAGTCACCCTGATACCTAAACCACACAAAGACCCAACAAAAAAAGAGAACTTCAGACCTATCTCTCTTATGAATATTGATGCAAAAATACTCAATAAAATACTTGCAAACCGAATCCAAGAACACATCAAAGATATCATCCACCACAACCAAGTAGGCTTCATCCCAGGCATGCAAGGGTAGTTCAACATATGGAAATCCATCAATGTAATCCACCACATAAACAAACTGAAGGAGTAAAAACACATGATCATCTCCTCAGATGCTGAAAAAGCATTTGACAAAGTCCAACACCCATTCATGTTTAAAGTCTTGGAGAGATCAGGAATACAAGGCACATATCTAAACATAGTAAAGGCAATATACAGCAAGCCTATAGCCAATATGAAACTCAATGGAGAGAAACTTAAATCAATCCCACTGAAATCAGGGACAAGACAAGGCTGCCCACTTTCTCCATACCTCTTCAACATAGTACTTGAAGTCCTAGCCAGAGCAATAAGACAACTAAAGGAGATCAAGGGGATAAAAATCACAAAGGAAGAGGTCAAAGTGTCACTATTCGCAGATGATATGATAGTATATATAAACGACCCCAAAAATTCAACCAGAGAACTCCTCCACCTTCAGCAAAGTGGCAGGATACAAAATCAACTCAAAAAATCAGAAGCCCTCCTATATACCAAAAACAAAAGGCCCGAGAAAAAAATTAGGGAAACAACACCCTTCACAATAGCCACTAACAATATAAAGTACCTTGGGGTGATACTAACCAAGCAAGTGAAAGACCTGTTTGAGAAAAACTTCAAGTCCGTGAAGAAAGAAATTGAAGAAGATCTCAGAAGATGGAAAGATCTCCCATGCTCATGGATTGGTAGGATTAACATTGTGAAAATGGCCATCCTGCCAAAAGCAATCTACAGATTCAATGCATTTCTCATCAAAATACCAACTCAATTCTTTACAGACCTTGAAAAAAAGATGCTCAGCTTCATATGGAGAAACAAAAAACTCAGAATCTCCAAAACAATCCTGTACAACAACAGATCATCTGGAGGAATCTCCATCCTCGATCTCAAGATGTACTACAGAGCAATAGTAATAAATACTGCATGTTATTGGCATAAAAACAGAAAGGAGGATCAATGGAACTACATAGAAGACCCAGAAATAAACTCACACACCTATGAATACTCAATTTTTGACAAAGAAGCCAAAACCATTCAATGGAAAAAAGACAGTATCTTCAACAAATGGTGCTGGTCCAACTGGATGTCTATATGCAGAAAAATGAAAATAGATATATATTTATTACCCTGCACAAAACTAAAGTCCAAGTGGATCAAAGACCTCAACATAAAACCAGATACTCTAAATCTGTCAGAAGAAAATTGGGGAACAGCCTAGGACTCATTGGCACAGGAGACAACTTCCTGAACAGAACACCAACAGCACAGGCTCTAAGAGCAACAATCAATAAATGGGACCTCATGAAACTGAAAAGCCTCTGTAAAGCAAAGGACACCGTCATCAAAACAAAACGATTGCCTACAAATTGGGAAAGAATCTTCACTAACCATTTATCTGACAGAGGACTAAT
>NW_026594428.1:2146694-2176476 GCF_907164565.1 Psammomys obesus | reverse complement strand
AGCTTAATAAATAGCAATTTTAAATTACATCTTTTATTAGTAATTAGGTACACAAAGCCAATGATATTAGTGCTTAAATATGGATTGTATAAATTATATATGTACATTGTTTTATATGTACACATATACATATATTCAAGTAAAAAGTGAATAGAGGATTTGAGTCTCATAGTCTGCACTCTACTAAAGGGATTTTCCTCTCACAGGAGTATAGGAAACAATCTGCGACTCTTAGTACACTGTGTTAAACAATGTGTTAAAATGAGACATTGTATACCTGAGTTCTTGAGATTTGTCAAGCACTTTACAATAGCAATGTAAATAACTCAAAACTTATTTCTTCACTGGAAGTTCTAGGTAAGGCTGTTTGACCTAGATCTTTTTGGCTATTGTTAGAAGGGCTGGATGGACTAGTTTCTGAATTCATGAGAATGTTTATGGCCATCAGATTTCCTCATCACTGAGAATCAATCCTGTCAGCATTATCAATATAGATCTTATGTTGATCCATATTGATTATTTGTTTGGTTGTACAAGTTCAGTTTATTACAGTCAATTAACTACTGTTGCAAAATATTATGTAAAACATGCTAAGGATAAGGCACTTATTTTTCAATTTTGTACTATTTTTAGTGTCATAATGAATTGTTGCACATTTTTTCTCTGCATCCCCTTGTTGTACTTTCCCCTAAGAAAACTTTGCCTAATACTCAGTATTAGAAGCACAGATATTCTAAGGAAGTGTAGTGCTCATTCTAACAGAACATATATTAATGAGTAAATTTTAAGCTGAAAGGTAATAAATTGTTTACTGATAAGTGTGTTATATGCTAAGCTCTGCACTGGGTGCAAAGTCATAAAACATAAAATCACTGTCCTTATATAAATTGAACTGCTATAGAAGACATATATTCCAAAGAAATGTTTATGTAATGACAGATGCAATAAGACAATAAAGAACTATGAAAATAACAACAACAAAAGAATTGTTGCACTATCACAGTATATTCATGAGGAGGAGAGGATCAGTCCTTTATCAACATAGCCATGAAGCATGTTCTAACTACCCACTGACACTTAATGGTTTTAATTATTTTCAAATTGATGATAAATCTCAGTTCTTCAATCTAGAGCTTAATACTATTAATATTTAGAACATAGTGTGTTTTTCCTATATTATATGGCTAATATCCACTTATAAGTGACTATATATCATGTGTGTCTAATAAAATCTCTAGTCCTAAAGTAGCTAAACAACAAACAGGACTCTAGGGAAGGGGCTTAATCCTCATTCAGATTCACAAGGACAAACAGGATATTGGAAGTATAGGAAGACAGGGCACAGGACAGGAGTCTTCCACCTGGGGCCTCTGAAAGACTCGATTGAAGCAGTTGCTTAGACATAGTGCAGGGAGTCTTATGGAAGAAGGAGGAGATATAAGTGAATAAATTGTAATAAATAATAAATAAATAAAATTAAAAAAAAATAAGGTTAGAATATCATTGAAGCCTTGCAAGGAAGGGAGAGCATCCAATTTCATTCTCACAGAACTAGTTGTCTATAATGAAGAGTTGTTTCCTGTACTCACTGTAGTTGGGAATGTGGCCTTCTTTTTTATTAATTACATTTTATTCATTTTGTATCCCCCCCATAAGTCCCTCCCTCCTCCCCTCCCGATCCCACCCTCTCTCCCTTTTCTGCATGCATGCCACTCTCCAAGTCCACTGATAGGGGAGGTTCTCCTCTCCTTTCTGATCTTAGTCTATCAGTTCTCATCAAAATTGGCTGCATTGTCCTCTACTGTGGCCTGGTAAGGCTGCTCCCCCCACAGGGGGAGGTGATCAACGAGCAGGCCAATCAAATTATCTCAGAGGCAGTCCCTCTTCCCATTACTATGTAACCCACTTGGACACTGAACTGCCATGGGCTACATCTGTGCAGGGGTTCTAGGTTATCTCTACGAATGTGGCCTTTTTAACTAAATTGTTTGTGCTTGAACAACAACTCTGCACTTTGCAAACTATGGGATTGAGTAAGCTACTACCTCTACTACTCACAATTTCCCATGTATACAATATAAAGATAACTATTAATGAAACTTAATAGCTATTGTTACCAAGTGATGTTTTTATATAAGTAAGTTTTGTTGTCCAATGCTCAAAACAGAACTTTCAATCTTAACTTAGCTATTGTAATATATATAGTGTTCCAACAATACCCTGGAGGAATAATTTTTTTTTTCTGTTTTTGTAATTTCTGTTTACTCAGTGCCTAGAATGCTACCTGGAACACTAAAATTATAAATGACATAATATTAATGATTAAACATTTGCTCTCTGAAGTGTTAAATATAAAAAATTTAAAGAATTCCTGCTGCTAAATGCAGTTAAAAGGAGTTGTGACCTCAGGACAAAAATCCACCGAGCTATGCTTCCAAGTGGTAGAAAGAATTAAAAGAGAGGAACAAAGAAAAGCATCAACCAAAAGCTGACACACATATTACTGAAGGAGGAAGCAAAGTTTCAGCCTCTGCAAGCAGCAGAAGTTGAAAGATTCACCGCATCATTCTGTCTTTATCAAGAATATATCAAAGTCAGGTGTTGTGGAACCTCTCTCTGTTAACCCCTGCCTCCACCTTAGAGTAACTTGACGACAGGTGGACCATGTTTACACTGCAACTGCATGGCTATTGGGGTCTCAACTTCAGAACTGCTGCTTAAATGGCAAGCAAGGTCTCCACTAAGTCATCGTTCCAGTCATTTGGATTAGATGTCTTAAAGATGGAGGATGGATGGGATTGGGAGGGGACAAGGGAAGGGACTACATCTAGGATACAAAGTGAATAAATTGTAATTAATAAAAATTAATATAAAAAGATGAACAACATACCTTAAATAATTGATATTTTATGTTATTTTAAACTTTTAAATCAAATTTTCCTTTCTTCACACTCTCTTCAATCGTAGTGTGTGTACAGGAATAGGCAGAACAAATCACTATACATTCTTATAACTTAAGTTTTATTTGTTAAATATATTGTAAGAAAGCATTTAAAGATATTTCATTTTGATATATCATCCTCTTGTGTAAAAAAGAATAATAACCAATATACTTGAAGTATGAAACTCAATGTATTTTATATGTAAATTTATGAAATACAGAAAACAGTTTAAAACACAAGATGCAGAAAAATGTGTTATTTTTAAATATAAAGGAATAAATAAACACATTCATTTATTATTCAGATTATCTTTACTAGCAGGAGGATACCCGTAAGCAGATTTGCCAAAGAAAAAGTTTTTAATGGATGGAGAATGGATATGAAAGGTTTGAAATTTATTTGACTAACAGAGTTAAATGGAATGTACATTTTTAGTTCACAAAAACGAGTATTTAAGTTTATACTAAGCCAAATTATTAAAAGTAAAGTCTTGTTTTAATCATAAAAATGTACATAGTAGTTTGAAAAATAATTTTTCATAACTGAAAGTACTACTTGACATGATATGTGTTTATTGTAATACAATTATACTCATATCCACACATGTAATATCTCATATTCCCTGTATAGTATTAGCATATTTTGTTACCTAGATAAAAAACACACAACAAATAAACAAGTCATCTTTGTCTATGATTACAACATACTTTTTTTCAAATAATGTGTCCAATCTGAAAATCACATTTTTTTTTACATAAACCATTTAATTTTAAGTAGGAAATGGAACAGAATATGCAGGGTTGTATCACATATGCTATATGTGTTATCATCCAACTAAAACCTCCGCTGTGCAGGCCTAAGATCATGTATGTTAGCAAGCCAGTTTCCCATGTGTGCATTTGCTGTGCATAGATTTCCCTTCAAGGTTATTAGATAAAAATAATACCAATGTTTCTGTAAATTAAAATATTATCAAACAAAATCAAAGAAAGTTAATAAAATTTTGATTGTCATAAAATATCAAAAAATAAAGTTTCTGGAAGAATTATTGTATTTAGGAATCTGAAAACAAGAGAAAATAATGAGTTAATGAATGTAAGGGAATTAAGTATTAAATAGAATTTTAAGTATAAAAATAACTAACGTATTATTAACAAAAATAAACTAAGCAAATGAGCCAAACACTGAGTATATTAGAAAATCACAAAGCCTCTCAAATTATTACTGTTTTTGTAAACTAATAATAATTAAATGTTTACTCATTGCAATCTTGCAAGCATTGCAGATAAACCAATTGGTTGATTTTTTTATATATACAGGATTGCACTGTAGAACAAATGTCAATGTTATCATACCTTTCATATATCACCTAGGAATTGAGAGTGGGCATTGGAGATATGGGTTTTTATTGAAGAATTGTAATAAGGATTTTTATATTTTAAACTATATTAAGTTTTAAATATCGTTCACTTAAAACTATTGAGAAATGAAAGAGTCATGAAAAGCTACACAGTACTTGTGATTTCTGTTATAAACATTTTAGTTTTAGGAGTATTCTTTCAGTTGCTAGAAATGATCCATAGAAAATAAGTACAAAAATCAGTCAGGTGCTATGTTCTACACTGAGACATTTGGTTATATTTGTGTTTCTTATTTTTGATTAGACTTTGAAAGATTTTTATGAGAAGGCATACCTATGAAAAGTCTCTGAAAACTCCTTATATTTTAGCTAAAAATAGACCTTTTAATTTCTATAAATAAAAACAAGCATATAAAATATTTATATATACAAAACAACTACACATTTCTTTTTCATTACTAAACATTAACTCAGTGAAACTTACTTAAAATTATTTTAAAAATAAGGATGGAAATATTCAAGAAAAAATTAACTTTAAGATTATTTCATGAGGTTTATGCCTGTTCACCTCCAGACCATCTGAGATTTCTCATTTATCCTCCTTCAGACAAAGTCTCACTCCGTCTGCCCTCTGGAACTCTGGGCCTGGGCCTCACCAGGCCTGTGTCTTCGCTGCAAGCAGACTAAGCATGGGCTTTGTCCCACATTTCTGTCACGCTTAGCACAGCAGCTTAACCAAGTGCTGTAACACTTTGGTTTCATCATATGCTTTGGAACATCAGAGCTTCTACTGCCAAAGGCGATCTCATGCTAAAAGAGCTAAATAGTAACACTGTAAAAAACATTTTCCACAGGCCAGCTTCCAGCACAAGACCCTTGCTCTAAAGTACTCTAGCTACCTCTGATAGAAATGGAACCTTGTTCTCCATCCAAAACTGAGTTCACCGCTGTCTGCAGAAATCCAGGTCCCCGCTGAACAGAGAACGGCAAATATGGATTGCTTCAAAGGCCTTGTCTAATGCAATGACCTGTGATGATTTGCAGGTTAACATCACTTGGGAAGAGTGGGCTTTCTGGATCCTTCCCAGAAAAGACTCAACAAAGTTGTGATGCTAAAGACCTACAAGAATGGCACAGTTATTGACTATAATTGGGATGACGATAATGTTGAAGAATATTGTCAATGTTCTAGAAGACATTCAAAGCATGAAATAACCCATACTGGAGAGAAACCTACAAATGTAATCAAACTGATAAAGCCTTTTCAAAACAGTCATCTCAAAATACATGGCCATTTTACCAAAAGCAATCTACAGATTTAATGCAATTCCCATCAAATTGCCAACACAATTCTTTACAGACCTGGAAAGAAAAATTCTCAACTTCGTATGGAATAACAAGAAACTGAGAATTGCTAAAACAATCCTCTACAATAAAAGATCTTCTGGAGGTATCTCCATCCCTGATCTCAAGCTGTACTATAGAGCAACAGTTATAAAAACTACATGGTACTGGCATAGAAACAGAATGGTGGATCAATGGAACCGAAGAGAAGAGCCAGAAATAAACCCACACACTTATGGACACCTGATTTTTGACAAAGATGCCAAAACCATACAATGGAAAAAAGATAGCATCTTCAACAAATGGTGCTGGTCCAACTGGATGTCTACATGCAGAAAAATGAAAATAGATCCATACTTATCACCCTGCACAAAACTGAAGTCCAAGTGGATCAAAGATCTCAACATAAAACCAGACACATTAAATCAGCTAGAAAAAAAAAGTGAGGAATATCCTAGAACTCATTGGTATAGGAGAAAACTTCCTGAACAGAACACCAACAGCACAGGCTCTAAGAGCAACAATCAATAAATGAGACCTCATGAAATTGAAAAGCTTCTGTAAAGCAAAGGACACCGTCATCAAAACAAAGCAACTACCTACAGATTGGGAAAGAATCATCACCAACCCTTTATCTGACAGAGGACTCATGTCCAGTATAAATAAAGAACTAAACAAGCTGAAAAGCAACAAACCAAGTAATCCACTTAAAAAATGGGGAACAGAGCTAAAGAGAGAATTCTCTGCAGAGGAATATCGAATGGCATAGAAGCACTTAAAGAGATGCTCAACCTCATTAGCCATTAGGGAAATGCAAATCAAAACAACCCTGAGATTTCACCTTACACCCATCAGAATGGCCAAGATGAAAATCTCAAGGGACAACACATGCTGGAGAGGTTGTGGAGAAAGGGGAACCCTTCTCCACTGCTGGTGGGAATGTAAACTGGTACAACCACTCTGGAAATCAATCTGGCGCTTTCTCAGACAACTAGAAATAGCGCTTCTTCAAGATCCAGCCATACCACTCCTAGGCATATATCCAAAAGAGGCTCAAATACACAAAAAGGACATTTGCTCAACCATGTTTGTAGCAGCTTTATTTGTAATAGCCAGAAGCTGGAAACAGCCCAGATACCCCTCAACTGAAGAATGGATGCCCAAACTGTGGTAAATCTATACATTGGAGGATTACTCAGCAATGAAAAATAAGGAAATCATGAAATTTGCAGGTAAATGGTGGGACCTGGAAAGGATCATCCTGAGTGAGTTGTCCCAGAAGCAAAAAGACACACACGGTATATACTCACTCATATAAACATACAACATAGAATAAACCCACTAAAATCTGTACATCTAAACAAACTAAGCAAAAGAGAAGACCCTAACTAAAATGTTCAATCCCCATCCTGAAAGGCAAAGAGGATGGACATCAGAAGAAAAGAAAACAGGAAACAACCTTGGAACCTGCTACAGAGGGCCTCTGAAAGCCTCTGCAGTATAGACTGTCAAAGCAGATGCTAAGCCTGATGGATAACTGTTGGGCAGAGTGAATGGAATTTTATGTAAGAAGTGGGAAATAGTAAGAGCTGGAGGGGACGAGAACTCCACAAGGAGAGCAACAGAACAATAAATTTGAACACAGGGAACTACCCAGAGACTCATACTCCAACCAAGGACTATTCGTGGAGATAACCTAGAACCCCTGCACAGATGTAGCCCATGGCAGTTCAGTGTCCAAGTGGGTTACATAGTAATGGGAACAGGGACTGCCTCTGACATAATCTGAACGGCCTGCTCCTTGATCACCTCCCCCTGAGGGGGGAACAGCCTTACCAGGCCACAGTAGAGGACAATGCAGCCACTTTTGATGAGAACTGATAGATTGAGACCAGAAAGGAGAGGAGAACCTCCCCTATCTGTTGACTTTGGGAGGGGCATGCATGCAGAAAGGGGAGGGAGGGTGGGATCCGGATGGGAGGATAAGGACACTGATCTTTTTGTTTATTTGTTTCCCTGCCATTTGATATTCCTTTGTTGAAAATTCTGTTTAGCTCTGCACCCCATTTTATAATTGGATTATTTGCTGTGTTGGTGTTTAATTTCTTCAGTTTTTTATGTATTCTCGATATCATTAGTCCTTTGTCAGATAAAGGGTTGGTGAAGATCTTTTTACAGTCTGTAGGCTGTTATTTCTGTTCTATTGACCTTGTCGTTTGCTTTCCAGGATCTTCCCAGTTTCAAAACAAGGAAATCAGGAAATTTGCAAGCAAATGGCTAGAACTAAAAGAGATCATCCTCAGTGAGGTAACTCAGAAGCAGAAAGACACACATTATAGTACATACTCAATTATAAGTGAATAGTAGTCATATAATATAGGATAAACATACTAAAAATCTACAGACTTAAAGAAGCAAAATAACTGAATTGTCTTCTGCTGTGACCTGGTAAGGCTGCCCTCCTCCTTAGTGGGAGGTGATCAGAGTCAGCCACTCAGTGCTTGTCAGAGACTGCCCCTGCACCTCTTACTAGGGAGTACACCATGAGACTGAGCTGCCTGTTGGTTAAGTCTGAGCAGGGGATCTAGGTCCTCTCCATGTATAGTCCTTGGTTGGAGCACCCCTGGCCAGGATTTTTTGGCCCTGTTGGTCAACTTGTGGAGTTCCTTTCCTCTCTAGTTCTTTCTCTCCTCTCACCCCCCTTATTTATTTATTTATTCATTTTAATTTATTCATTTTGTATCCCCGCTGTAGCCTCCTCTACACCTTTGAATCTCCCACATCTTCCATAAGATTCTCTACACTCTGCCTAAGACAATGCAGCCAGTCCTGATAGCTTAGGTTCCGATAACAATGGAGGATAACCTTCCCTATCAGTGGACTAAGGGAGAGGCATATGAGGAAAAAAAGGGATGGAGGATGAGACTGTGAGAGACAAAGGAGAGGATTACAGCCAGGATACAAAGTGAATAAATTGTAAAAATAATAACTAAAAAAAAAGAAACTAAACAACAAGGAGGACCCTAGAAAAGATGCTTAATTCTCATTCAGAAGGGATAACAGTATATACACAAAAAGCAGTAAGAGAGGGAACAGGATGTAAGTCTACCACAGATGTCCTCCAAAAGACACACCCAGCAGGTTTATTGAGGCAGATGCTGAGACTCACAGCCAAACTTTGAACATAGTGCAGGGAGACTTATGGAGGAAGGGGATACAGAAGGATCAGAAGGGAACTGGAGCCCCACAAGGAGACTAACAAAGCCAAATAAAAAAAAGCTGGGTGCGGAGAGTAGCGCAGAGACTGATGTATAAATCAAAGATCATGCAGAGAGAGGAACTAGACTCCCTGCTCAGATGTAACTCATAGATATCTCAGTTTCTATATGTGTTGCCTGCTCCTTGATCACTTCTTTCTGATCTGGTGAACTAGCCAGCCCATGGAGGAAAAAGATCCAAGCAGTAGTGAAGGGTCCTCAGAGGCTAGGTACAGACAGTAGGGGAGGAGAACTTCCCCTATCAGTAGACTAGGGGAGAAGGATAGGGGAGGAGGAAAGAGGGAGGGAAACCGGGATTAGGAAGAGGTGAGAGAGAGGCCTACACCTGGGGTACAAAGTGAATAAATTATAAAAAACAAGACACTATAAATAAAACAAAATGACAGCATGTGGGCTGGCAAACGATCTTCACCAAACCTATATCTGACTAATATCCAGGGCTAATATCCAGAGTTCAAAGCTAATATAAAGAATTCAAGAAGGTAAACACTAACAAAGCAAGTAATCCAATTAAAAATGAGGTGCAGAGCTAAAAAGAGAATTCTCATTAGAGTAATATCAAATGGCAGAGAAACACTTAAAGAAATAGTCAATATCCTTAGTGATCAGAGAAATGCAAATCAAAACGACCCTGAGATTTTACCTTACATCCATCAAAATGGCTAAGATCAAAAATTCAAGTGACAACACATGTTAGAGAGGTTGTGGAGAAAGGGGAACCATCCTCCATTGTTGGTTAGAATGTAAATTTGTACAACCACATTGGGAATCAATCTGGTGCTTTCTCAAAAAATTATGAATAGTGTTACCTCAAGGTAAACCACTTCTAGACATATATCCTAAAGATGCTCAACCATACAACAAGGACATTTGCTCAGCTATGTTCATAGCAGCTTTGTTCATAATAGCCAGAATCTGGAAACAGCCTATATGTCCCTCAATTGAAGAATGGATACAGAAATTGTGGTGCATTTATACAATGGAGTACTATTCAGCAGTTAAGAAAAAGAAAATCATGAAATTTGCAGGCAAATGGATGAAACCAGAAAATATTATCCCAAGTGAGGTAAGCCAGAAGTGAAAGGACACAGAGGGTATATATAAGTGGATCTTAGCGATATAATATAGGAAAAACATACTAAAATCTATAAACCTAAAATAATGATAATAAGAATAACAATAATAAAAATAAAATAAAAGAAACTAAAAAAACAAATATGATAAAGCCTTTGTACATTTCTATAATCTTCATTATCATGAAAAGATTCATACTGTATAGAAACCCTATGAGTATATTTAATGTATTAAATGGAAAAAAAAGGGGAGATTATTTCCTCAGAAGCTGGGCACAGTGACACATGCCTGTAATACCAGCACTTGGGAAGATAAAGGCAGGTAGATCTCTGTGAGTTTGAGGACAGCCTGGTCTACAAAAAGAGTCCAGGACAGCCAAGGACATGCAGAGAAACCCTGAGTTGAAAAAAATTATTATTTTATAGAACTATCAAGGTTTCTGATGCCATCGTCTGCCTTCATAATCTAAAAATACCATTAAAACTAATATTTGCAATATTTTCATATACAATACACTATAACTTTTAGGTAATGTTTTAAAAAACATCGAAAATCAGAAAACAAATAATTTGTAGTTAAGAAAAGTTAACCAATGTTCGAACTTAGGATCAAAAGAAAAAAAAAACTGGTAATATTCTGTCAAAGAATCCAAAACTTGTGTTAATTTTAATTTGGTACTGTTATTGGTCTCTATAAATATTAATATTAGTATCTTTAAGATGAAAACACTTAAGGCACATACTGTCAAAGTTAAAATTCTGAAATGGAATGAGTAAGTTTTATTGTTATTCTTAAAAACTGATATTAAGTAAAATATTTTGGGAATACATTAAAAAAATAAATGTATTATACCATGAAAATATTTAAATAACAGAGCATTGGTGATTTTAAAACAAAATTCAAAAGTTCTCTACACTGTATGATGTGTCTTCAGTTTTATACATTTTAAAAATATAAATAAGCATGATTAAAACATCTATATTTTTATTATATTATTCATTTTCCAAATGTTTCATTTTATGTTCCTTCCATCAGTGAAATTATTTGCAGTGATGAGTAAATATTTACATTCATTTTAACTACCTATTAAAAATACTTGAATTTTTTAATTACCTGAGTATTAATTGTAAGTAGAATAAAGTAAAACTCAATTTCATTAGTTTTGCTTTCATTGTTAATTATTTAATAACTATTTGTATTTTTATATTTTATCATTCTATAACTTTGCTATGCAATTTTAATTATAATTTTAGTTTGCAACCATAATTGTTTCTACTAAGAAATGTACACAAATTTAAAACCAATTAGATAATCTTATCTGATTGTTCTGTAATCATATCCTTTTTAAAACTATTTCTTTCTTTGTCTGAAGTAACTTAATTGTTCTTGGCTTTCAAAACTGAATAACTATTTTTACTCAACAAAAAATTCAAAAGTGAATATTAGCATATACTATCAACTACTATATTTTTTTTACTTTGAAAATTTTCAGTATATGTATGCATATATATGCATACTTTTTAAGTGATGACAAAACAACAAAATAAAATTTACAGAACATTCTTTAGGAGAGCTTTCTAAATCAGTTAAAATGAGTTTTCTATGGGTTTGTATTTTCTCTCATTAATTATTATTGTATATGACAGTCATTCTCAGTGTTTAGTTTTCAAACCCCTGCAATGGTACAAATATTATAACTTTTAAGTTCTCAAGTTCATTGTTCTTTTTGCATCATAAAATTTAATTACTAACTGCTAAACACCAAAACACAGCAATGTTTTGTTTTGTTTTGTTTTGTTTATTTTTTTTCTGATCCAGGCTCCTAAGAGAGGGCTGACATGTGACAAAATCCTAGCATGAAATAATTGTTTTTGTAGGTTTAAATCTATTCTTAGACCAATGACATGACTGTTGACCTGTGGTAGACAAATTTATCTCATGGTAGACACATGGAAAGTGTTCACTTTTCAGAGGCCCTCTATGAGAGGTTCCAGTCCTGTTCCATGTTTTCTCTTTCCAACATAAGAAGAACAACAGAACCAATAAATTTGAGCCCAGGGTATTTGCAGAGACAGATAATCCAACCAAGAACCATGCATAGAGATAATCTCTGATCATCTTCCCACAAGGGAGAAGTGCAGCCTTAACAGGCCACAAAGTAAGGCAATACAACCAGTCCTGAAGAGACCTATAGGCTAGGGTCATATGGAAGGGGAGGAGGACCTCCTCTATCAGTGGACTAGGGAAAGGGCATGGATGGGAGAAAAGAGAGAGATAGTGGGACTGGGAAGAGATGAGGGAGGAGTCTACACCTGAGATAAAAAAGTGAATAAATTATAATAAATAAAAAATAAAACAAAGAGTTCACTTTTTCTTGAACTGGTAAATATTTTCTAAAATATGTGCATAGTCAACAGTTCTTTCTTTTAAATTTTAAAGAATCAATTATTTTGAATGTTTCAATGCAGTAAAAATGTTACATTTTTTCCATTATAATAAATATTATTTCTTTCCTTTTCTTGAATTACCAAAAAGTATATGGGACACCAAGAAGTCTCAATAGCCTCAATAATCTGACTGTAACCATCTGATATTACTATTTTCAAACTTTTTAATTGTAAATCTGGTGTAATAATGTATTTATATTATGGTTAAATATATAATTTATGAGGAAATGGAATTGTGCTTGATTGAATACACTCATACCACAGGAACACAAAAGAAATTGTTATGATAATTAAAATGTACTTATCCTTAATATTTAAATTATTTGTGGGCAGACTTATATCTTTTATTGTAATAGGTTTATGTTCCTTTAGCACTGTGAGATACAGAAAGTATTTTTATCATATAAAAACAAATATAGTGGTAAATATCTACTTAATGTGAATACTCAATAAAATATTAAACAATTGTAGTGTTGTCTTATTTCTTTAGCACGGATTAATCTTCAAATAAATAAAATTAAGTACATTCAATGTCTTAGAGTTAAATTACTAAAGAACTTAGAATTAATCTACTATGTTTGTTCATTCTTTGGCCCTAATCATAATAAATTTTTTGTAATAATAAACAGCATGATTTGGAAAAGCCTTTGTGATCATATCTCACTAGTCCTCACTATTTTTCTAGTCTTTCTAATTTTGTTTTTATTATAAATGGATATTCTGAGCTTCTGAATGCTGAGCTTCTGAATACATTTCTCCATTGCTGGTGAGAATGTAAACTTGTACAACTGCTTTGGAAATCAGTCTGGCGCTTTCTCAGACAGTTAGGAATAGTGCTTCCTCAAGATCCAGCTATACCACTCCTAGGCATATATCCAGAAGATGCTCAAGTTCACAACAAGGACATCTGCTCAACCATGTTTGTAGCAGCTTTATTCAGAATAACCAGAACCTGGAAACAACCCAGAAGTCCATCAATAGAGGAATGAATACAGACATTGTGGTACTTTTACACAATGGAATACTACTCAGCAATTAAAAACAAGGAAAACATGAAATTTGCAGGCAAATGGGGGGATCTAGAAAAGATCATCCAGAATGAGGTATCCCAGGAGCAGAAACACATACATGGTATGTACTCACTTATATAGTCCTATAAGATAGGATAAATATACTACAATATGTGCACCTAAGGAAGATAAACAAGAAAGAGGACCCGGGGTAAGATGATCAATCTTCACTTAGAAAGACAAATGGGATGGATGTGGGAAGTAGGAGAAAACAAAAAACAGGACAGAAGCCTACGGCAGAGGGCCTCTGAGAGACTCTACCTAGCAGTGTATCAAAGCAGATGCCTAGACTCATAACCAAACCTTTGGCAGAGTGCAGGAAAGTATATGATAAAAGGGGGAGTTATTATGACCTGGAGAGGACAAGAGCTCCACAAGGACCTAATATATCTGGGAACAGGGGTCTTTTTTATCAGACTATATTTCCAACCAAGGAACATGTTTAGGTTCTAGATATAACCTAGAACCCCTGCTGGGATGTAGCCCATGGTAGCTCAGTATCCATGTGGGTTTCTCTAGTAAGGGGAACAGGAATTATTTCTGACACGAACTCAATGACTGGCTCTTTTACCTCCCCCACGCTGCCCTCCAAGGGAGGAAGAGCCTTACTAGACTACAGAGGAAAAGATTGCAGCCAGCCAGTCTTGAAGATACCTGTTAAGCTAGGGTCAGATGAAAGGGGAGGAAGACCTCCCCTAGCAGTGGACTTGGAAAGGTACAGGGAGGAGATGAGGGAGGGATGGTGAGATTGGGAGGGAATGAGAGAGATGGCTATGGCTGGGATACAAAGTAAATAACCTGTGATTAATATTAAAAGATAAAAATTAGGCGGGGCAAGATGGTGGCGCCGGGAGGACTCTCATTCTGAGGAGCAGCACAGCAGGATTGGCACAGTGACCAGCAGTCAGAACTTGCGGACATAAAACACAAGTGATTGTGTTTCTCAGGTGAGAGGATACCCCACGGTGGGGGATTCAATCAGCTTTAACTCACCCGGCTAAAGTGCAGAAGAGATCCCGGTTCCGCCAGGCGCTTGGTCACCAGCCCAGAGCTACACACCAGCACCATCTGGTCACGGTCCCAGGCTGAACTGTGGACTCACAACACCATAGACTGGATTACCCAGTCGAGAGATAATCCCATGGAGCAGGAAACAATTAGGACCGACCTCAGGTTACCCAGACATCCCCTGGAAAAGACTCGGGTTCCAGCGGTGCCCCAAGAGTCAGCCCGGACCCAGAGCCAGGACACAGGCGCCTTCACGGATCCCTGCCTGTGTGCCTGATTTGCCGCCTCAGATAGAACTGTGGGCACCAGGGCACCAGGGCACCAGACTGCGTGTCTCTGGCAGGAGGAAACCCCCAGCGGAGGGGGTCAGCAGCTCTAACGCTTAGGACACCCAGCACCAAAACACTTCCTGGACTCACGCAGACTCTAGTGCAGGCAGGAGCGCTGTGCTCTGCCCCCATTATTGAGTTCCCCTAGGGCACTGGGACAACAACTGCATCCTCAGACCTACAAAAGCCAGAGAGCCATTACAGCAGCCCTCAGATACTGTGCCAAGGATCAACCAGTTATCCTTAGCTAGACTGTCCAAACTGTGGGAATCCCTGGACCTTCAAGAGGGCTACACCCACAGTGTCTGAACCAGAGCAGTGCCTGCAGCCGCCATCCCAGACAGAGACACACAGCTTCTGGTCCAGAGGAAGGCACCCAGCCTCCAGACCAGAGCAGTGCCCCCAGGCACCAACTCAACCTAGGTGCACATTCTCCAGGTCCAGAGCAGAGCAATCAGCCTCTGGCCCAGAGACTTGCTGAGTGCACCTCCCACTTTCTCAGACAGAACTGTGCGCCCCAGGATAAGAGACTGAGGTTCCCTGTTGGGAGAAAACCCCACAGCTAGGTAATCAGCAGTCTCTTCAAGAGGACTGTACATGGAAATTTAGTGAGCAGCAGCACACTAAATTTATAACAAGAAACCCAGCAGTGGGGCAGCTGTCTTGAGAAATTCTATGGGTAAGAGGAGATCCCCCCCTGCCTAACATAGACCACAGCTACTATTCAGGGTTATAAACCTGAGGTGAGCAGTGGCAGCTCCTGAGAAACACTGGCCATACAGTGACCATAACCAAAAAGCAGAGAAGGACTTCTTCAGGAAAAATCATCTTCCGGCCAAGGGGATACTCCCTACCTCAGGACTCCAGGAAGCACAGAAACTAACAGCCAACACCTAAATCAGCCCAATGGGTAGAGGTCAGCGTAAAGGCTCAACCAACAAAAGACAGAGCAATATGGCATCTCCAGAACCCAGCCATCCAGGGGCAAACAGCCTTGAACAATGCAGCATAATAGAAAATCAAGAAGATGACCTTACATCTATGTTGATGAAGAGGATAATAGAGGAAATGAATAAAATACGTAAAGAATTAGAGGAAGATAAAACCAAACAGATCATGGCTATCCGTAAAGAAATGGAGGAAGATAAAGACAAGCAGATTAGGGCCATCCGTGAAGAAATACGGAAGATGCAGCCAAACAGCTTGTGGCCTTCAGAGAAGAAATAATTAAATCACTGAAAGAAATAAAAGAGACAGAGTTGAAGGAACTAAAAGAAAAAGAGGAAAATACAAGCAGACAGGTGAAGGAAGTAAACAAAACAACTCAAGACCTAAAGATAGAACTAGAAAAATTAAGGAAAACACAAATGGAGGAAATAATGGAGAGGAAAAGTTTAGGGAAGAAAACAGGAACTACAGAGGTAAGCATAACCAACAGAATACAAGAAATGGAAGAAAGAATCTCAGGTGTAGAAGATACAATGGAAGAAATCGATGTATCTGTCAAAGAAAATGTTAAATCCAAAAAATTCCTGACACAGACCGTCCAAGAAATCCAAGACAATATGAAAAGACAAAACCTAACAATAATAGGAATAGAGGAAAAAGAAGACTCCCTTCTCCAAGGCGCAGAAAATATTTTCAACAAAATCATTGAAGAAAATTTCCCCAAGATAAAGGAGAAGCCAATAAGGATACATGATGCCTACAGAACACCCAACAAATTTGACCAGAAAAGAAAATCCTCCCGCCACATAATAATCAAAACAGTAAGTATAGAGGAAAAAGAAAAAATACTAAAAGCTGCAAGGGAAAAAGGCCAAGTAACATAACGGCAAACCCATTAGAATCACACCTGACTTTTCAACAGAAACTATGAAAGCCAGAAGGGCCTGAACAGATATCATGCAGACCCTAAGAGAACACAGATGTCAACCCAGGCTACTATACCCTGCAAAACTCTCAATCCTCATAGACAGAGAAAACAAGATATTCAATGACAAAAACAAATTTCAAAAATACCTACACACAAATCCAGCATTACAGAAGACACTGGAAGGAAAAATACAACCCAAGAAAATTAGCTTCTGTCAAGAAAACACAGGAAATAATTAACCTTACTACAGCAAAACAAAAAGCAACCACACACACAACCTTATGAACATGGCCAACATCAAAATCAAAGGATCTAACAGCCACTGGTCATTAGTCTCTCTCAACATCAATGGACTCAACTCTCCAGTAAAAAGACGCAGATTAACAGAATGGATACGTAAACAAAACCCAGCAATCTGTTGCATACAAGAAACACACCTAAGACACAAGGATAGACATTACCTGAGGGTAAAAGGTTGGAAGACGACTTTCCAAGCAAATGGACCCAAGAAACAAGCAGGAGTAGCCATTCTAATATCTGATAAAATAGACTTTCAACCAAAATTAATAAAAAGAGATGAGGAAGGACACTTCATACTCATCAAGGGAAAATTCCACCAGGAAGACATCACAATACTGAACATCTATGGCCCAAATACAAGAGCACCCACATTTGTAAAAGACACATTGATAAAATTTAAACCACATATAGATCCCCACACATTAATAGTGGGAGACTTCAACACCCCACTCTCAACAAAGGACAGGTCAACAAAACAGAAATTAAACAAAGAAACAATATCTCTGACAGAGGTCATGAATCAAATGGACCTCACAGACATCTACAGAACTTTACACCCAAACACAAAAGAATTTACCTTCTTCTCAGCACCTCATGGAACCTTCTCCAAAATAGACCATATAGTTGATCACAAAGCAAGCCTCAACAGATACAAGAAGACTGAAATAATCCCTTGTACCCTGTCTGATCACCATGGAATAAAGCTGGACTTCAACAACAACAGAAATAGCAAAAAGCCTACACACACATGGAAACTGAACAACTTGTTACTAAATGACAGCTGGGTCAGGGAAGAAATAAAGAAAGAAATTAAAGCCTTTCTAGAACTCAATGAAAATGAAGACACAACATACCCAAACTTGTGGGACACAATGCAAGCAGTGCTAAGAGGAAAGTTCATAGCACTAAGTGCCTTCAAGAAGAAATTCGAGACAGCTCATTTAAGCAACTTAATGGCCCATTTAAAAACCCTAGAAAAAGAAGAAGTAGACACACCAAAAAGGAGTAGACAGCTGGAAATAATCAAACTCAGGGCTGAAATCAATCAATTAGAAAAAATAAAACAATTCAAAAAATCAATGAAACCAAGAGCTGGTTCTTTGAGAAAATTAACAAGATCGACAAACCCTTAGCCAAGCAGAATTCTACCAGACCTTCAACGAAGAGCTAACTCTAATTCTCTTCAAACTATTCCACAAAATAGAAACAGAAGGAATATTACCAAACTCATTCTATTAAGCCACAATCACCCTGGTACCTAAACCTCACAAAGACTCAACAAAGAAAGAGAATTTCAGGCCAATCTCCCTTATGAACATTGATGCAAAAATACTTAACAAAATCCTTGCAAACCGAATCCAAGAAGACATCAAAGATATTATCCACTATGACCAAGTAGGCTTCATCCCAGTTATGCAGGGGTGGATCAATATACGGAAATCCATCAATGCGATCCACCATATTAACAAACTGAAAGAAAAAAAAAACACATGATAATCTCCCTAGATGCTGAAAAAGCATTTGACAAAATCCAACATCCATTCATGTTTAAAGTACTGGAGAGATCAGGGATACAAGGCACATATCTAAACATAGTAAAGGCGATATACAGCAAGCCTATAGCCAACATCAAACTGAACGGAGAGAAACTTAAAGCATCCCCACTGAAATCAGGGAGAAGACAAAGCTACCCACTCTCTCCATATCTCTTCAACATAGTGCTGGAAGTCCTTGCTAGAGCAATAAGACAGTCGAAGGAGACCAAGGGGATACAGATGGGAAAGGAAGAAGTCAAATTATCACTATTTGCAGATGATATGATAGTATATATGAGTGACCCCAAAAACTCTATCAGGGAACTCCTACAGCTGATAAACACCTTCAGCAAAGTGGCCGGATACAAAATTAACTCAAAAAAAAAATCAGTAGCACTCCTGTATACAAAAGACAAAAGGGCTGAGAAAGAAATTAGAGAAACAACACCATTCATAATAGCCACAAATGACATAAAGTACCTTGGTGTAACCCTAACCAAGCAAGTCAAAGACTTGTATGAAAAAAAATTCAAGTCTCTGAAGAAAGAATTAGAGGAAGATATGAGAAGATGGAAAGATCTCCCATGCTCATGGCTTGGCAGGATTAACATATTAAAAATGGCCATCTTACCAAAACCAATCTACAGATTTAATGCAATTCTCATCAAATTGCCAACACAATTCTTTACAGACCTGGAAAGAAAAATTCTCAACTTTGTATGGAATAACTAGCAACCGAGAATTGCTAAAACAATCCTCTACAATAAAAGATCTTCTGGAGGTATCTCCATCCCTGATCTCAAGCTGTACTATAGAGCAACAGATATAAAAACTGCATGGTAGTGGCATAGAAACAGACTGGTGGATCAATGGAATCGAACAGAAGACCCAGAAATAAACCCACACACTTACAGACACCTGATTTTTGACAAAGATGCCAAAACCATACAATGGAAAAAAGATAGCATCTTCAACAAATGGTGCTGGTCCAACTGGATGTCTACATGTAGAAAAATGAAAATAGATCCATACTTACCACCCTGCACAAAATTGAAGTCCAAGTGGATCAAAGATCTCAACATAAAACCAGACACATTAAATCAGCTAGAAAAAAAAGTGGGTGATACCCTAGAACTCATTGGTACAGGAGAAAACTTCCTGAACAGAACACCAACAACAGGTTCTAAGAGCAACAATCAATAAATGGGACCTCATGAAATTGAAAAGCTTCTGTAAAGCAAAGGACACCGTCATCAAAACAAAGCAACTGCCTACAGATTGGGAAAGAATCATCACCAACCCTTTATCTGACAGAGGACTCATATCCAATATATATAAAGAACTAAACAAACTGAAAAGCAATAAACCAAGTAATGCACTTAAAAAAAATGGGGAACAGAGCTAAAGAGAGAATTCTCTGTAGAGGAATATCGAATGGCATAGAAGCACTTAAAGAAATGTACAACCTCATTAGCCATTAGGGAAATGCAAATCAAAACAACCCTGAGATTTGATTTCACCTTACACCCATCAGAGTGGCCAAGATGAAAAACTCAAGGGACAACACATGCTGGAGAGGTTGTGGAGAAAGGGGAACCCTTCTCCTCTGCTGGTGGGAATGTAAACTGGTACAACCACTCTGGAAATCAATCTGGCGCTTTCTCAGACAACTAGGAATAGCACTTCCTCAAGATCCAGCCATACCACTCCTAGGCATATACTCAAAAGAGGCGCAAGTACACAAAAAGGACATTTGCTCAACCATGCTTGTAGCAGCTTTATTTGTAATAGCCAGAAACTGGAAACAACCCAGATGCCCCTCAACTGAAGAATGGAGGCAGAAACTGTGGTACATCTATACAATGGAGTATTACTCAGCAATGAAAAATAAGGAAATCATGAAATTTGCAGGTAAATGGTGGGACCTGGAAAGGATCCTCCTGAGTGAGTTGTCCCAGAAGCAAAAAGGAACGCATGGTATATACTCACTCAAATAAACATACAATATAGAATAAGCCCACTAAAATCTGTACATCTAAACAAACTAAGCAAAAAAGAGGACCCTAACTAAAATGTTCAATCCCCATCCTGAATGGCAAAGAGGATGGACATCAGAAGAAAAAGAAAATAGGAAACAACCTCGGAACCTGCTACAGAGGGCCTCTGAAAGCCAGAAGAAAACAGGAAACAACCTTGAAACCTGCCACAGAGGGCCTCTGAAAGCTTCTGCAGTATAGACTGTCAAAGCAGATGCTGAGCCTGATGGCCAACTGATGGGCAGAGTGAATGGAATTCTATTAAGAAGTTGGAAATAGTATGAGCTGGAAGGGACAGGAACTCCACAAGGAGAGTAACAGAACAAGATAATTTGAACACAGGGAACTTCCGAGGAACTCATACTCCAATGAAGGACTATTGGTGGAGATGACCTGGAACCCCTGCACAGGTGTAGCCCATGGTAGTTCAGTTTCCAAGTGGGTTACATAGTAATGGGAAGAAGGACTGCCTCTGACATAATCTGATTGGCCTGCTCATTGTTCACTTCCCCCTGAGGGGGGAGCAACCTTATCAGGCCACAGTAGAGGACAATGCAGCCACTTTTGATGAGAACTGATAGACTAAGATCAGAAAGGAGAGGAGAACCTCCCCTATCAGTGGACTTGGGGAGTGGCATGCATGCAGAAAGGGGAGGGAGGGTGGGATTGGGAGTGGAGGAGGGAGGGGCTTATGGGGGGATAAAAAATAAATAAAGTGTAATTAATAAAAAATTTTAAAAAAGAAAAAAAA
Source organism: Psammomys obesus (assembly GCF_907164565.1). Taxonomy (NCBI): domain Eukaryota; kingdom Metazoa; phylum Chordata; class Mammalia; order Rodentia; family Muridae; genus Psammomys; species Psammomys obesus. The sequence goes on along the minus strand of NW_026594428.1, from coordinate 2,155,126 downwards.
TTACATAGGCTTCTTTAAAATTATTTTAGTTCATATCTGTCAAATGCATGACTATTTTAATTAAGACTGTAATTAATTTAAATGATATCTAAATGATTATCATATATTTTTGCATTGTAAAGATTGTAAGAGATGCAATAATAATAAACTATGAAATTCAAAATCTAAAATACCTCTATAGTAAAAGGGTCTATGTCATTGAATGTAAAGGTATAACTAGTATCATATTTCTACATGTGTAAAGGAAATTATAACTGTACAAGAGTAAGAAGAACTACTTGCTTTTTCCTTACGTTCTTCTCTGTAAAGTTGAGTATATCATGGTTCTTATTTGTCCAATTTATGCTAAAGAAAAAAAAAGTCACTTAAAATCAAAATAGCACATTGCAGCCATGGCTGTGTAAAATCTTATCAATGACCAGGCTAAGCGCTAACTCTTTAAGATCAGAGGTCTTCTAACTTATATCCAAATTATATCTGTTAAAATACAGGTGTGCAATCAATTATTGTTAATGCCAATAAAATATAATGTAACTCACAGTAACTTCACACAACATTCAGATTGCAAATAAAATTTGTAAGACATGTACCTTAATTTTAAGTTGTTTTATATTATGCCAAGGCAGCCTCTTACTGAGATTTCTGTGAGAGGTCCTCCATTTATTCAAAATTTTGTGGAGAACAGAGGACATCGTATTTGTTGTAGAATCTGACTTCATACATTTAAAATAGAAAATAATTGATGCAACAATGAACAAAGTAGTAATGTGTCATTGAAATGTACTCACTGAATATCTATAAAGCATTATAATCCACACATAATTTCATCAAGTTTTATTCATGTACTTATTATTTATTAAATTTTCATGTGAGTCGATGTTTTTCTTCATTGTATGTATGTGAAACACATGCATACATGATGCCCACGGAGGCCAGAAGAGGTGGCATCTGAACCTTGTGCTACATATGGTTGTGAACCAATATACTGTCCCTGGGAATCAAATCCATGTTCTCTGCAAAAGCATCCAATACTCTTAATATCTTTATCTCTTCAGAGAGCTGTGTTTAATAAATTTTTATTTTTTATGTTAATTATAGATTGTATCCCAGCTGTAGGCCCCTCTGTCATTTCCTTCCAGTTTCATTCTCCCTCCCTCATCTCCTCCTATACCCCTCTCCAAGTCCACTGATAGAGGAGGTCCTCCTCCCCTTCCCTCTGATCCTAGTCTATCAGGTCTCATCAGGACTGGCTGCATTGTCTTCCTCTGTGGCCTGGCAAGGCTGCTCTCCCCTCAGGGGAAGGTGCTCAAAGAGCCAGCCACTGAGTTCATGTCAGAGACAGTCAGAGAGCTATTTTTAAATTTCCTTAGAAAAATGACAGCTAAACAGAAGAGGAAGAAGGAAAAGAAGAAAAATAGAAGAAGAGAAAGAAGGGCAGCAGCAACAGCAGCAGCAGATAACTATTAAGTAGGCTTTGCTTTGCTTTGTTTTGGATGCAGTTCCACAAAGTATCTTACTCTGTCTTCAAACTTATAGTAATTCTATCAGCTGAATCTTGAAAGTGCTTCCATTATAAACAGGTGTTATCTTTCCCACCTGAGACTAGTGTTAAACCTAAACAACCAATGACAACATTTTCTAATTAGGATGCTGAATTCCAGTCAGTGACAGGCTTACTCAAGTTAAAGGTTATGTTTATATTTTATAATTTCTCATATTTCCATGGTAGACTATAGTCTATTTAACTTTTCTTAGACTGTAAAAAAAATAGAAGTTGTTTGGCTGTTCTAGCACAAATGCATGTAGCCAGAAAGCTCTAAGTAGCAGCTTTCAAAAAGATTTCTTTATGACTTTGGCCCTTGTTTTTATATTCAAGAGGTGAGAGGGCTGCTACTCCTATACCCATGGTCAAAGAACTGTCCTCCTGTGCTAGGGAGGATTGTCCTTTCCAACACAGGACACAGCTTTGGGAGGAATATATTTGGAACAGCAGAGTAGAAATTGATTGAAGCCTATTCAGCTTGATGAGCTGAAACAAACTTTGGCAACTGACTGGTTAACAAATATCATGGCTCAAATATCACATCCATGTATATACTGACTTGGAAGCACTTCTGAGAAAATGTGGACATTTGAGCATTTCCATCCAAATTTGGTTTTTCTCACTGCCAGATAACTTTTTCAACTCCAACCCCATTCCTGAAATAGTTTATTTAACTAACATTTCAGCTTTAAAAAAATAATTTAATAAGATCGCCCTTAAAATGCAGAGGAAATATAATTGAAGTACATCGACTATTTCAGATGTCTTTTTATTAACAGTAGATTGGAAAAGTTTAATAAAATTTTCTGGTGAAAGGGAAAGAAAAAATCTCTGAGAATTCAAAAACAGAATCCAAAATATATCAGGTCATGTTGTAAAGTGAACTCAATATCCGAAGAAAAACAGGTTCAAATACTTCTGATATAATCTTAAATATGAAAAGGAGACTTGATTAGAAATCTAATTATAATTGGTAATTGCTTAGTGTGAAGTTCTTTATCTAGAACCAAAATAATTTCAAAGAGTAGGATAAAGAAGTATGTTTGTAAACCAAAAGCTTGCCACCACTCAAAAATATCACTAAGTTTTTATGTAAAATAGTACTGATCGGCAAATTATTTTTCAAGAATAGAACACTATATATAAAGTATGAGACAAATTATTGAAACCCTTGTACATGTAATGGTTAAAATTCCACACAGAGTGTGGATCCCAGCCCCATGTGATAACATCTACAACACAGTGCATTCAAACACAGGGATCATTGCGAATGACAGAGCACAAAGCATTAGAGCCATAAGAATAGGGACTTTGCTGTGAGTTTGTGTCTCCTATCTATGTCAGAAACTCAGTCTGTAAATTGTTTTCAGCATTACTGCCTAAACATGTCCTAGACAAAGAAGAGCAATAGACATGATGGAGCAGTCAGAGGAGAGCACGAACATGAGTGAACTTGCAATTGTAAATGCCTTTTGGGGGAGTGTTTTCTTAATGTAAGAATAAATTCCTTTTTAATCAATAGTTTAGATGTTTTAAATCATTTTCAACTGAAAGGTGTTTGACAATTTTAGTCATTAAGTAATTAACAAAACTGTATTGTGAAATGTAAGCCACTTAGAGAAGGGAATTAACTCCGTGACAGGAAATAACATGAAAAAACACACTGAGTGTGTTGTTTAATTGTCTACATATAAAAATAATATACTTACTGAAAGATGTGGCACTTTTAAAATATAATCTATTAATATTCTATTTATTTAACTTCCACTCATATTTATGATATTATCCTTTAGTGGATATCTACGCCCTTATGATATAAGGAAATTTGAGTTTCATTACTAACCATCATAATTACTGAGTTAAACATAAATTGTACTACAATCTTTGGAAGTTCAATAATAATTGACAATAAAATGTATCAAAACTGAATTTGACTGACCTATAAACAGTATAGTTAAAAAATTCTTATTTTATGTTTTAACCTAATTTAATCTTTACAATTTTAAGGTATTCTTGTTAAAGATATCATGCATATCTCACCTATACATGGTGTGATATGTTTAAAATATTTAAACATACCTATTGTTAATTTCTTAAATCAAATTTATTAAACAGTTATAGTTTGAAACCTTGCTGTTTTTAGGAGTCAAAAATATACACAATTTGTGTCCAGAATTAAAGCATGTAAGATATAAATAGAGAATTTATATTTTTACTTTGTGGTAGCTTAGCATTTAAGTAAAATTTATTTCATGAAGTAAAATAATGAAACAATTAGAGGTTGAAACCTTGTCTGTCTAAGAAATTAATATGACTGAAATTTTAGTTTTGATAGTTATAACAATATGCTTTTTTATTCTTTTTTTTTAAAAAACATTTTTCAGGGGGCAGAGCCAAGATGGTGACTAGCACACACAGTTTTTGAACTGTGGAAGAGCTGAACTCCTGAGTGGGTGAGTGGAAGGACCTCTGAAACCAGGGAAACAATGGAGAGGCTTTCTAAACAACAGAGAACATCGCATGAGGTGAGAACTTTGTTCTTCAGATCACCCGTGGACTTGTTTAGGGAAGGAGAGAAATGATCCTTTGATCTCCTGGCACTCCCCCTTTCTTGGACCTCCCTCCTCCTCTCCTCCTCAGCACAGCCTACTTACCGAGATTCTCAGCTCAGAGCTCATGGCCTGGGGTCTGCAGTGGCTGAGGCTAGGCTCCTAGCCCCTTAGCAGCAACTGTCAGCTGTATAGGTCTTGGAGTCCCAGACCCACAGCACTATCCTCCCAGGTTCCCAGGTCTGCTAGCCACCATACTGGCTCCCCAGGGTGTCTCAGCCACTGACTGAAAGAACCGCCCCAATCCTCAGTGATAGATAATATGCTATATACTCGCCAAAGCCCAGCAGACTAGACATACAAGCTAGGCATACCAAGTGCTAGGCCTGCCAATTTTGGAGCCACAATGAAGGGTCCCCAGGACTTCCCAGAAGGCATCTGGACCAGTATCCCAGCCTCCAGCTTCTTAACCTGGACTTCCTAACCTGGTGGCTGCAGCAGCACTGAGCTGGCAAAGCTCGTTAGTCCTCCTGCAGACCAAGCAGGTCCAAACCAGAGAGCAGAGAGCCCAGATACCCAGATCCCTGCCAATATGACCTGCGTGAGAGTGAGTGCGCCACTGAGTGTCTACAGAACCCCAGATCCAGGTTCCTTCTAAAATAGAAGCCAGGCATCGGACCCTTCTCATCCACATACCCACTGTGGGAAACAAAGGATCACTTGGAACATTGAAGCCCCTGCTCTGTGGGTCCAGAACTGCAGCACCATCCTCCCGGGGTCCCAGGTCTGCTAGCTGCCATAACTGGCCCTGCAGGGTCACTCAGCCACTGACTACACGGCCGCCCAAACACTCAAAACACTCAGTGACAGATAATATGCTATATACCCACCAAAGCCAAGCAGAAACACCACACAAGCTAGGCACACCAGGCGCTGGGCCTCCCATTCCTGGAGAGCACAGTAGAGGTTACCCAGGACTTCCCAGAAGACATCTGGACCGGCATCCGAGTCTCCAGCTGCAGCTGGACTTCCTAACCTGGTGGCTATAGCAGCACTGAGCTGGAGGAGCATGTCAGTATTCCTGCACAAGACCAAGCAGGGTCAAACCAGAATGCAGAGAGCTGGGATTCCCCAATCCCTGCAGATGTGACCTGCTTGAGAGTGAGTGAACCCTTGAGTGTCTGCAGCGCTCCAGATCCAGGGTCCTTCTAAAACAGAAGCCAGGCATCGGACCCCTCTCTCCTACATACACACTGTGGGAAACTTGGAACATTGAAGCCCCTGCTCTGCAGGTCCAACTGAGGAGTTAAGGCAGTTAATGCCAAAAATTGCACAGCGACCATCAACAGGGCTTGCTAAATATACAGTGCATGTACAAATAACCACCTAGAAGCCTGCAAGGCAGAGCCCATCCCACACACTCAAAGGTTCAACATTCTCTATCACTCTGTCCCTGGAGACACACTTCCACACATAGAGATTCCCCCTCCACACACACATACATGAGATAACGAGCCTGCATTTGCCCTTCTGTGCCCATGTGCTTTCATCCCACAGGTACAGATAATGCACCAACGAACATGCTGAGAGAGGCCACAGGACCTCTCTCAGATTCCTGAATAACTCTCCAGATGCCAGAGAGGAACAGTACCAGTCTGAACTGCGGAATCCAGAAACAACAGGGAAGGTTACAGGTAAGCCAATGGCCACGGGTAGGCGAAAGAACACATCCAACATAAATCAGAACACCATGACTTCACCAGCAACCCCCACAACTGATGGATACTCCAAATCATCAGGAGCACAGGAAACTGAATTTAAAGCTATGCTTACCCAATTATTTGAGACTCATAAAGAGGAACCAAAGAATCTCTCAGAGCAATAGCCATGCAAATTCAGACAGTTAAAGATGAAATAAACAAATCTATAAAAGATTTTCTGGTCATTTGGAAGCAAAGAAAGAGGAACTGGACAAAATTCTTAAAGAAACACAGGCAAATATGGCCAAACAAATAGAGGCACAAGTAGAGATACAATTACTGACATATAGAGAGGAAATGAACAAAAAAAGAGAAACCATCATAGAGAGACAGGAATCCACATTCAAACAGATGAAAGAGATGGTGCAAAGCATGAAAACAGAATTAGAATCAATAAAGAAAACACAAATTGAGAAAACCCTTGAGCTGGAGACCTTGGAGAAAAGATCAGGAACCACAAAGGTAAACAGCACCAACAGAATACAAGAGATGGAAGAGAGAATCTCTGGAGCTGAAGATAAACTTGCAGAAATTGATACTTCTCTCAAAGAAAAAGTAAAATCAGAAAAGTCCCAAATACAAAATATCCAAGAAATCAAGGATGCCGTGAAAAGACGAAATCTAAGAATAATAGGAATTGATGAAAAAGAAGACTCCAGGCTCCAAGGTCCAGAAAATATTTTCAAGAAAATCATAGACTTTTCCCAACTTAAAGAAAAAGATGTCCATAAATATACAAGAGGCCTACAGAACACCAAATAGACTAGACCAGAGAACATATTTTTCTCACATAGTATACCTGAACAGTTTTGCCTCCCTCTGTTTACCCAAGCTTCTCCCCAAAACCACCTTTCCACATCCATTTCTGTATTATCTTTCATTGGGAAACAAATAGGCTTATGTGGAATAATAATAATAAATAAAATAACACAAGAACTAGCACACCAAAATTGGAAAAAAAAATATTACAAGAAAAACAAGAGCCAAAGAGAAGGCAGAAGAATCAGAGAACCCATTCACTTACACACTCAGAAATCCCTCAAACACACTGAACTGGAAGCCATGATAAATGTACAAAGAATCTGTATGATAAAAAAAAAAAAAAAAAAAAGAGCACCAATTTGCTGCCAGTCCTGAAGATACCTGATAAAACAGGGTCAGATGAAAGGGGATGAGGTCCTCCCCAATCAGTAGACTTGGAAAGGGCAGGGAGGAGATGAGGGAGGGAGTGTGGGATTGGAGGGAATGAGGGAGTGGGATACAGCTGGGATACAGAATTAATAAAATGTAACTAATAATAAAATTAAAACAACAAAATAAAATAAAAAAGAGCACCAAAAAAATAGTTTTTCTCATTCAGGTCTTTCACTTTCCCAGTTAGAGCCACCTCAAGAATTTTTATATTATTCAAGTTTATTATAATAGATAATATTTAGCTGATTTCTTTTTGTTTAATTTTATTTATATATTTATTTATTAAAATGTATTCACTTTGTATCCCCACTGCAGCCTCCTTCCTTGTCTCCTCACAGTCATACCCACAAATCCCTCATTTTTCCCTATGCCCTTTCCCTAGCAATCTGACTAGGGGAGGACCTCCTCCCCATCTATCTGACCCTAGCTAATCAGGTCTCATCAAGGCTGACTGCATGATCTTCCTCTTTGGTCTGACAAGGCTGTTCCTTCAGAGAGAGGTAATTAAAGACCTAGCCACTGAGTTCATGTTATAAACAGCCCCTTTATGCCTTACTAGGGAACCCAGTTGGAAACTGAGCAGCCAATGGGTTTCTTTTGAACATGGGATCTAGGTCCTATCCATGCATTTTTAAGTTTGTTTTTCATTTCTTTTTTTTAATTCGTAGTTTATTCACTTTGTATCCCAGCTGTAGCCTCCTCCTTTATTCCCTCCCAATCCCACCCTCTCATGTCTTCCCATGCCCTTCTCCAAGTCCACTGATTAGGAAGCTGGTTCTCCCTTTCCCTCTGACCCTAGCCTATCAGGTCATATCTGGACTAACTGAATTTTCTTACACCGTGACCTGGTAAGGTTGCTCCCCAATCGGGGGAGGTAATCAAAGAGCCAGGCATTGAAGTTCATGTCAGAGACAGTTATTGTTCCCCTTACTAGGGTACCCACATGGAGACTGTGCTGCCATGGAATACATCTGTGAAGGGGTTCTAGGTTATCTCCATGCATGGTCCTGGGTTGGAGTATCAGTTTCAAAAAAGACCCCTGGGCCCAAGGTTTTTTGGTTATGTCGTTCTCCATACGGACCTCCCGTCTCCTCCAAGTCCTTCTATCTGCCCCTTTTTTTATAAAATTCCCTGCACTCTGCCTAAAGTTTGGCTATGAGTCTCAGTATCTGCTTTGATACCCTCCAGGGTAGAGTCTTTCAGAGGCCCTCTGTGGTAGTCTCCTGTCTTATTCCCTTTTTTTTCCCCTCTTCTGATTTGTATGTATGATGTTTACTACTTTTTTCTATGTAAATTTTGTATTCAGATACTTTGATGAAAGTGTTTATAAACTGTGGGGTCATATATATATATATATATATATATATATATATATATATATATATA
>NW_026594428.1:2139893-2146684 GCF_907164565.1 Psammomys obesus | reverse complement strand
ATATATATATATATATATATATATATATATATATATATATATATAATCTTTTTAATTAAATTTTTACTTACTACACAAGTAATTGAACTATTGAGAAAGTAAACTGATGCCTACAAAAAGCCTTCACCCCTGTGGTTTGGCATCTCAGATACAGGAAGGAACTCTGCATACTACCAATAAGGAAATTTTTATTAATTATACTTTATTCACTTTGTATCCCCCCCATAAGCCCCTCTCTCCTCCCCTCCCAATTTCACCTTCTCTCCCCTTTCTCCATGCATGCCCCTCCCCAAGTCCACTGATAGGGGAGGTCCTCCTCCTTCCTTCTAGTCTATCAGATCTCATCAGGAGTGGCTGCATTGTCTTCCTCTGTGGTCTGGTAAGGCTGCTCCTCCATCAGGATGAGGTGATCAAAGGGAGGTCAATCAGTTCATGTCACAGGCAATCCCTGTTCCCATTACTCTGGAACCCACCTGGACACTGAGCTGCCATGGGCTACATCTTTGCAGGGGTTCTAGGTTCTGTCCATGCATGGTACTTGGTTGGGAGTAGGAGTCTCAGGAAAGACCCCTGTGCTCAGATTTTTTGGTTTTGTTGCTCTCCTGTGGCACTTCTGTCCTCTCCAGTTCTTATTATTTCCCATTTCTTTCATAAGATTCCATGCACTCTACCCAACAGTTGGCGATAAGTCTCAGCATCTGCTTTGATAGTCTGCAGGGCAGAGCCTTTCAGAGGCCCTCTGAGTCAGGCTCCTAACTTGTTCCCTGTTTTTTTCTTCTTCTGATGTCCATCCTCTTTGCCTGTCGGGATGGGGATTAAACATTTTAGCCAGAGTCCTTCCTCTTGATTAGTTTCTTTAGGTGTACAGATATTAGTAGACTTATTCTATATTATGAAAGAAGTGGGAAATAGTAAGATCTGGAGAGGACAGGAGGTTAACAAGAATAGCATCGGAACCAAAAATCTGAGAACAGGGGTCTTTCCTGAGACTGATGCATGGAGAAAACCTAGAACCCCTGTATAGAAGAAACACACATTTTAAGATAACTTTAAAAAGATCTAAAACACTTTCTTAATTATCTTCTTTAGGTGTGTAGATTTCATTATGTTTATCATATCTTGTAGGTCTATATAAACGAGTATATACCAAGTTTGTCTTTCTCCTTCTGGGATACTTCACTCAGAATGATCTTTTCTAGATCCCACCATTTGCCTGCAAATTTCATGATCTTCTCCCTTTTGATTGCTGAGTAGTATTCCATTGTGTAAAAATACCACAATTTCATATCCATTCCTCTGTTGATGGACATCTGGGTTGTTTCCAAGTTCTGGCTATTACAAATAAAGCTGCTACAAACATGATTGAACAAATGTCCTTGTTGTGTACTTGAGCAAATTTTGGGTATATACCTAGGAGTGGTATAGCTGGGTCTTGAGGTAGCACTACTCCTAATTGTCTGAGAAAGCACCAGATTGACTTCCAAAGTGGTTGTACCAGTTTACATTCCCACCAGCAGTGGAGGAGGGTTCCCCTTTCAACACAAACTCTCCAGCATGTGTTGTCACTTGAGTTTTTGATCTTGGCCATTCTGATGGGTGTAAGGTGAAATCTCAGGGTCGTTTTGAAATCTACACACTTAAAGAAGATAATCAAGAAAGTGGACATGGGTGAAGATGATCAATCCTCATTTAGAAAGACAAATGGGATGTGCATTGAACGTATGACAGGAGTCTACCGCAAAAGGCATCTGAAAGACTCTACCTAGCATTGTTTCAAAGCAGACACTAAGACTCATAACCAAACCCTTGGCAGAGTGCATGGGAATCATATGAAAGAAGGGGAGTTAGTATGATGTGGAAAGGATAGGAGCTCTACAAGGACCAAATATATCCAGTCATGGTCATAGGGTTTTTTCTGAGACTGACACTCAACCAAGGACCATCTATGGATATAACCTAGAACTTCTGCTCAGATGTGGCCCGTGGTAGCTCAGTAACCAAGTAGTTTTCCAAAGTAAGGGGAACGAGGACTATTTCTAACAGGATCTCAAGGGCAGTCTCTTTGACCTCCTCACCTCCCCCAGGGGAGGAACAGTCCTGTTAGGCCACAGAAGGGAACTTTGCATCCAGCCCTGAAGGTACCTGATAAAACAGGGTCAAATGAAAGGGGAGGAGGTCCTCCCCTATCAGTGGACTTGGAAAGGGGCAGGGAGGAGACCAGGGAGGGAGTGTGGGGTTGGGGAGGGAATGAGGGAGTGGGATACAGCTGGGACACAGAGTTAACAAAATGTAACTAAAAATAAAAATAAAATAAAAAATCTAAAACAGTAAGACAAACTCAGAAACTGCAGAGATAAAATGTGCTGAAAAGCCTGTTCAAAGGAATGCACTAACTTATATAATAAATATGCTGAAACTATGAGATGTCTTGATGAGAATGTTCTACTTAGAATTGGTGTCTCTGTCAACATCAATTAGAAAGAATTTCCTCAATACAAGAAGCTTAATGTGCAATTAACCAGACACTTATCCTGTATCAGAGGCTTATCTCTCATCATGTCAACACTCTTCAGATAGAGGCTTGTAAAAATAGTTATGCATTATATTGTGATATTTGAAATTTAACTATGGCTATATATATCTTTGTTCCCAATTCATAATAACCAAAATCCTTACAAAGAGGATGAATAAGAGAGAGATTAAAAATCAAATGAATTAAATTCAGATTATGTCAGAGGCAGTCCCTGTTCCCATTACTATGTAACCCACTTGGACACTGAACTGCCATGGGCTACATATGTGCAGGGGTTCTAGGTTATCTCCATGAATAGTCCTTGGTTGGAGTATGAGTCTCTGGGAAGTTTCCTGTGTTCAAATTTTCTTGTTCTGTTGCTCTCCTTGTGGAGTTCCTGTCCTCTCCAGCTCTTGCTATTTCTCACTTCTTACATGAAATTCCATTCACTCTGCCTGACAGTTGGCCATCAGGCTCAGCATCTGCTTTGATAGTCTGCAGGGTAGAGGCTTTCATCTGATTGGCCTGCTCTTTGATCACCTCCCCCTGAGGGGGGAGCAGCCTTACCAGGCCATAGAAGAGGACAATGCAGCCACTTTTGATGAGAACTGATAGACTAAGATCAGAAAGAAGGAGAGGAGAACCTCCCCTATCAGTGGACTTGGGGAGGGGCATGCATGCAGAAAGGGGAGGAAGGGTGGAATCGGGAAGGGGAGGGGCTTATGGGGGGATAAAAATGAATACAAAAGTGTAATTAATGAAAAATTAAAAAAAGAAAAAATCAAAGGAATTAAATTCAAATGTGTCTCTTTAAGATCTTAACTAATGCCATAAGAGACATTCTCTAACCTCTGTAAACAATGCTTTGAAGTCATCTCTGACTGAAATGCCGTTTTTGCATTTGCCCAGTTCGGGGGTCATTGGTTTATAGAGTATTTCTTACATTCTTCGTTTTGTTGTGTGTTGCTGTGTCTGGGTTTCTATTCTCAATTTCATTTTTCATTCATGTTTATTACTTAAATATACTATTAAGTAAAATGTATTGAAGTAAGAGATCTTATTTTACCTTTGTCATAGATGCATGAATGTACGTTATGTTTGTACCTTACTCCCTCCACGGTGCACTCTTACCAACTTCCTCTTATTTTTAGTAATCCTTTTTCTACTTTCACATTTTTTCTTTAACCAACCTTGAATTTAAACATATAGAAGAAATCATACCATATTTTTAACTTCAGGTTTTTTTTTTTTCTTTTTCCTTAAGAATTTGGCAGACACCAAAATGAATGACACAAGTCAGTTTAAGCCTTCAGCTAAGATCTTTGATTTGTTATTTTCCTACAAAAGTTGACTGGAAGGCCTAAAGATGTTCAGTCTAGAAACATCATTCAATATGATGTAGTTTCCAATCTTTTCCAGTCACTTAAATATAAGCCTATGAAAAATAATTTTTTACACTTATTTATAAATAACCCCCATCTTAATACTGCTTTTAAGTTTTTTACTAATATATTCAAACTGAGATAATATGTAAATCATTATAGGGCTTTGTTATTTAGATGCTCAGCAAGCATCTAAATATTTCTCTAATGGTGTCAGCAGGTAAAAGAATTCATTGCATTTTCCATTAAATTACTAACCGTTGGAGTAAAACCTTATATAATATCTCATATCTTAGATCAAATATCTTTCCTTCTTGAGGGCAATAAATAAATCCACTTCAGAAGGTCCATTATTTCTAATTGGCTATCATTCAAAAATATTAATTACCTTAACAGGTCTAAAGACAACTTCTTTTTCAAATGTCATAATGTGATGTCATTATATGATTTCCACCTATGACACTCTATGGTATTTAGTTATAATAAGGGTTCCTCAGCTAACATATTCCATTAATCATTCTGCAGTGATGTTTTCTGCAATAGCTTTTTACACTAGCTAAGTTGTAGAACCAACGTAGGTGGCCACAGAGGTCTATATGAAGAAAATGAAGCTTAGAATTTTATCCAGCCTTAAAGAAAACCAAAATTAGGTCAATAAAAAAAAAAAAAAAAAAAAAAAAAAACAAGAGACAACTGGAGATTATCATATTAAATCACACTAAGAAATTGCTAGGATGAAGCCTGTGGTAGCTCACTAACCAATTGGTTTCCCATAGTAAGGGGAACAGGGAATATTTCTTACAGGAACTCAATGGCAGGCTCTTTGACCCCCCCCCCAAGGGAGGAGCAGTCCTGCTAGGCCACAGAGGAGGATTCTGGAGATACCTAATAAAACAGGATCAGAGGAAAGGGGAGGAGGTCCTCCTCAATCAGTGGACTTGGAAAGGGGCAGGGAGGAGATGTGGGAGGGAGGGTGGGATTGGGAGGAAATAAGGGAGCGGGATACACCTGGGATACAGAGTTAATAAAATATAACTAAGAATAAAAAAAAGAAATACAAATATATATTTTTCATCAATAGATCCTAAATTTATGGAGACATATAAGAGTATATAAACATATTTTACAATAAAGAGTGTACTGGAGACTGGATGGGGCCAATTGCAAAGAGGATGTGGTGACAAGGACAATGGTTGCAGGCAGAGTAGAGAAAACTCCTAATTTATATTCTAGACATGTACATTTAAAGATATCCTTTAAGTGCTCATTACTGTTTGTAATTAATATAATTCTCCCCTCAAACTAAAAGTAATAGAACTTCTGAAAATACATTTGAGTATAATGTAATAATAAAGGAACCTTCTAGCAAAGTACAATGTTATAAGAAGTTTGACGTTCTTGTTTGGAGTAAATATAATGAATTAAAGTACCGTTGTATTATTTCTTGCTATCTAGAGTTTGAACATACTCATATAGATGAACACAGCCATGTCATTTATATTACTGTGTACTTGGTACAGTAGAGGGGAAGTGCATAAGGAAAGTAGTAAGAGTTTTAACACATCCTGAAAACAAGCTCATCCAACATTTAAAACACAGGAGTGAAAATCTTCTCCAAATTAATTTGAAGGCCCAAGGAAAATAAATCCCTACAGTTAGTCACCACTTGCGAGAATTAAAAAGAAAAAAAAAATGAGATGGGTTCTGGGAAGTTCAATTATAGGAACAGACAGCAAGAGGTTTTCAGCCAATTTGAAACTAATTCGGTATATTATGGAGACAAAAGGCAGTTGCACAGATAACATCAGCCTGAAACTGAAAGTTGTTGCCTTAGGAGAGACACTAACAAATGTTCCTTATGGTTAAGACCCCAAAGGAAGAAAGACAATATTGATAAAAAGAGAAACAAGGATGACAAAATTATATTCATCTGTGCTCACTCTTGACAGTTAATTTTCTAAGTTGGATTTCTTCAGGAAGTAATAAATATCAGAATAAAATATACTATCCCATTTTTCAATTTGTATAAATAATGGTCCATAAAAAGGAAGATGAAATAACAAAAAGAACTGTGGGAGTACGATGACACACAGTGGTTCTGGGACTGAGAAGTAATGTGGAATTCAGAGAAAAAGAGCTGCTCATGCGTGCTCCTGCCTCCCTCCCTCCTTTCCTCATCTGTTCAGATGACACCTTCAGAATCATCTTTTCGTTCTTCCTTGTTGCCAAACTTGTGACAGTTACTTATTTGTAAATAGAAGTTCTTCAGTTGTGTACAGGAAAAGGTAATATGTGTGGAAATATTTAGAATCAAAGAATCTATAGAAGCTATATCAAATGAATGTTATAAAATCAAAAGAATGCTACCAAAAAGTATAACATATTAATATGCAAAATTATTTAATTTCAACAAGTTTTCTTTTAAAAATGTCATCTGTGTTCTAAATAAGATTTTTAAGGATGCATAATCATTTACAATGTTCAACCACAAAGTAAATTGTATCATAGCTACTGAACTGAATTATAGCTGTCTTATTCATGGTAACAGGTAAAACACTGCCTTTATAAACTCTTGTATCTACTGATTAATACATATTTTGACATATGTTTTTGTAAATGAAGGAGTATATCAAATATCTAGAAAAATCTTAGAAATTTTGTGATTAGTTGAAATTTTTTTCTGGTCTTGAGTCTTAGGGATTTTTCTATCAATGTCTCATATCTGAGGAGCTGTTACTTATGATAGATTTAGAGATCATTCTGCCATGATTTACAATTTTCTACATTCATTTCATAATAAAAATGATACGATATAGAATATATAATTTATAGTACAATGTATAATATAGGTATTATATTATATTATATTATATTATATTATATTATATTATATTATA
>NW_026594428.1:2096442-2139883 GCF_907164565.1 Psammomys obesus | reverse complement strand
TATTATATTATATTATATTATATTATATTATATTATATTATATTATAACATATCATATATGTTATATTATTATATTATAACATATATTATATATCATAAGCAATATTATAACATATCATATATGCTTATATTATAAACATATATTATATAATAATTATATATAGTGAGAAATATATATATGCATATATATATGTAAACATAACGTACTGTCTTCTACTTTCGTGTTTTATATATGGTGATATAAGGTATATATGTTAGAAAACAGGATGAATTCTGTGACCTGAATCAGGATGGGCTAAACACAGAACATGTGGTCCAGGCTGAGTTTGGAGGCTGGAACTAGTATAAGTAGCTGTGATAGGAGACAGCAACAACAGCCATTGGTGTTGGCCAAAGGAGGAACAGAAAGTTAAATATGTCTCTGTGCCATGAGGGATGCTTAGAGGACATCTGACAAGGAGTGACCTGGAGTCTGTTGGTAAATGGTTCTAAAAGCCATAAGCAGCCACAGGAAAGACAGTCCATCATTGAAGAAAGCTCATAATTTTTCTTTTTTACATATTTATTTCCTGAAGTTTAATACTGGGTTTTTGAAGATTTTTTTTGAAAAGAAAATTTTTATTTATTTTTAAATTAAATTTGTATTTATTTATATTAGTTGCAGTTTATTTAGTTTATATCCCAGCTGTAGCCTGCTTCCTCGTTCCCTTCCAATTCCACCCTCCCTCTCTCATCTACTCCCTGTCCCTCTCTAAGTCCACTGATAGGAGAGGTCCTCATTCCCTTCCTTCTGACCCTACCTTATCAGATCTCCTCAGGACTAGCTACAATGTCCTCCTCTGTGCCTAGCAAGGCTGCTCCTCCCTGGGTGACAGGGAGAGGTCAAAGAGCTAACCACTGATCTCATGTCAGAAACTGTTCCTGTTCCCCTTACTAGGGTAACTCACTTGGATTCTGAAATGCCATGGGCTACATCAGAGCAGGGGTTCTAGGTTATATTCATACATGGTTCTTGGTTGGAGAAACAATCTCAAAAAAGACCCCTGTGCCCAGTTATATTTGGTCCTTCTGGAGCTCCTATCCTCTCCAGGTCACACTAATTCCCCCTTCTTTCATTTGATTCCCTGCACTCTGCTCAAGGTTTGGTTATGAGTCTCAGCATCTGCTTTGATACAATGCTAGGTAGAGTCTTTTTAAAGATATGAAAGTTTTAAAAAGATTATTATTATTATATTATATTATCAGTTCTTTATCCATAAATCTATCAGAGAGACCTTGTCCACTATTTTTCAAATAACTGGTTAAATTATATATAATATTACTTAAATTTTCAAATTGTGGCCATTGACCTATTCTTCATTTTAATACCTAAGGAACAAATTTGATAATGACTTTACCATTTGAGTATGTTTTAACAATATAAATATGTATCCTTTGCTTCACAAAAGTAATTTTTTATCAGCTTGTGGCCTTTTAACTTTTTAAGTTAGTAAATCAATGGAACAATAAAAAAGAAATTAGAATGAAAAAAAAATTAAGTTAGACTTTTTACATTATAATTATAGGAATAATAATGGTTGAATTAATTTTTCCTAAAGATTTTATATCCTACACCTATTCATAATTCCTGTTAAATTGTTGCCCTGTCTCCAAATGAACCCTAAATCTTTAGATTTAAGTACAATATATGCAATTTCTATAATGTTAAATACACAATATTGGGGGAAAACTAGCTTTACTTTAGAAAATAATATATAGTAAGTTGGTACAGAAGCCTAACATGGTCTGCTTGCAATTGCACATTACAGGAAATTTCTCTGTAAGCACATTTCTCTAGTAACACATTGGAAAGCCTATTTAGTTATTTATAGACAGTGTTTAACAGAATCATGCTGAGAGAGCATGAGCTTCTGCTATTATTTGTATTCATTCTTGCTACTCATGCTTTCTTGTAATTGCCTTCTATATCTGTTCAAGATTGTTTACAATAATTGAACATCAAGAGAGACTTTACTGAATCTTTTATAGATTCTAAAGCTTTAAATATGTGTTCCAAACAATAGGTTGAGACATCATTGAATTAGTGAAACATAAATCACTTTTGAAATATAATCAGTAATAATTTTATTAAGAAACAAATATGCCCTCTGTTTTTAATTTTTATTATTTTCATTTATTACAATTTTATTTAATTTGTATCCTAGCTGTGTCCCCCTCCTTTGTGTCCTCCCTCCTCTTCTTCTCATATGCCCCTCCCCTAGTCCACTGATAGGGAAAGTCCTCCTCCCCTTCTATCTGAACCTAGCCTATCAGGTCTCATCAGGACTGGTTGCATTATCTTCCTTTGTGGCCTAGCAAGGCTGCATGCCCAGGGTGAGGAAATCAAAGAGTTCATGTCAGAGACAGCCCTTGTTCCCATTACTAGGGAACCCACTTAGAGACCAAGTCTATGGCTATATCTGAGCTGAGGCTTTAGGTCCTTTCCATACATTGTCCTTGGTTGAGGTGTCAGTCTGCATGGCTCCCAGGGTTTAATTTTATTGGCTCTGTTGGTCTCTTTTTGGAGCTCCTGACCCATACAGATCTTTCTATCTCCCCCTTCTTTCATAAGATTACCTGCACTCTAACCAAAGTTTGGCCATGAGTCTCAGCCTCTGCCTTGAACCCTCAATCAGTAGAGTCTTTCCTGTTCTGTTCCCTCTTTTCCTGCTTCTGGTGTCTATTGAAGTTGTCCTCCTGAATGAGAATTGAGCATCTCCATTAAAGCTTCTTAGAATTTGAATATGAAAAATTTGTTTGCAGTGACTGAAAAAAAAATATTGTAGTTATTTAAATCTATGTTATTTTCAATAGTTATCTCAATAGGTATTAATGAGTCAAAATTTTAATTAATTCAATTTACTTTAGTTGGAAATCATTATGACCAAAATTCTTGACAAAACAAGTCATTGTCAGAAGGCTGTAGCTTGAGCTAAAGATTCAGATGTATCAGCATATTATGTCAAGGAGAATACTCACTTCTTCTGAAGAGCAGATCACTTTTCACCATTGTGGAGTAAAAACATTCAGATGGAAGCAAAGGTCAGGTAAACATTTTAAGCAATACAACAGTCATCCACCTGTAACCAGACCACACATTTCCATAACCCTTGAAATTAGCACCACATACTTGGAGCCATATTTGTAGGCATGAGTGTCTGTGGAAGGTATTTCACATTCAAGACATAATATTTTGTTTCATATTCCTAGATTCAATGGTATACTGTTATTGAAAACTTAACTTTGTGAATCTTTCAGTGTCTACAAGTCAACAGTTCAAAATTTTAACTCTAAAGTTCCTCCTGAGACTCAAAGCAAACTATTAGTTATATATAGATTTCACACTTACTTCTTTATTGATGTAAATTTGTATATTTCTACACACCCTAAGTATACAACAGAACACAGTAAACATTTAAATTCTATGTGGTAAAAACTATAAGGGGCATTTAAAAATTTATAGAAATCAAGCAGGAAAAAACATTAAATTCTTAACATCTGAAGCTAAAATCTAAGATATATGGTACCCTTATAGAAGCTCAAATACTTCATGCATCTTTACTATGTATTATGGCTGACTGATGTTTACATAGCCTCTCTCTCAGGATACTTTCATTAACTATGTATAATTTCACTAGTATTCAAATCATATAACTAAATTATTGAAGAAAGTTTAATATCCTAAAGAAGTACATAATGCTTTTATCAATGATATGTATCACTGAGACTTTGTACTACCTAAATTTCCTTAAATCCAAAATGATCATTTAAATTATTAATTTGTAGTGTGCGTTATGCGGTGAAAGACAGAACGTCCATTGTAATTTGGTCTACATTGAGCAGACCTGGTTTACTTGAAGAATGTTGCCATCGGTTTAACCATCATTCCTGGCTACCATCTTTTCTTTTCTCCCTGGTTTTCCACTATATTCTGGAGGGCAGAGGTTTCAAAAATGACAACCTAAGAGGCTGGTAATAAAATTAATAATAGAGCAGGTAGATGTTAAGGGTAAAAATATATAATTTCAAGAACTATACTTACATATTACTACAGTCAGATATCTTAAATGTACTTATCATAAATCCAAATTTTAAAATGAATTCAAACTCTTTTTTGTGTTCTCATAACACTATATTTTTAGCTTTTATGAAAAGGTCATATTTGTCATTATTGTTTTGCCTATGCCAAACATGTTCAAAGAGATACTCATTATATGTTGTTTAATTATGTTCACTTAAACTTTTAAAATATTTATGTCTGTCATTTTCAATTATATATATATATATATGTATATATATATATATGTCTATATGTTTATATGTCTATATGTAGGATATGTGTCTGCCTGTGAGTTAGGGCACATGATTTCACTGCCTGTGTAACCCTGAAAAACCATGTTAATTTTTTTGTAAATGGAGTTACATAAGGATGTTCCTTGTCTGACAGTGATGTTGATAATGAACTTTGTGTCTTCTATGAGAGCAGTACAGGTTCTTCACCACTGTGCTATGTCTCCACTTGTTAGGAAACCCATTGTGATGACAAGCACCATGTCAATATGAGTCAGAAGCTTTGGTTCTTTATTCAGTAGTTACTTGGATTGCACTATGACTATTAGGCAATCATTACATTGCCTCTTGACTGTATCTACCATTTTCCATTACTACATCTCTATTATACTTGCTCTTGACACTAACATTTGAAAATAACAAGTAATAATTGTGAAACTATTATGACTTTAATATATATATACATATTCTGTGATGTACTTTAATATGACATGACTACATTCACATATACTTAGTCATATTTATGATTTGTCCATATTTACATTTGACATAGAATTGTTTCATAGCTTAAATTTTATTGAGAACAGCACAAATGAGACAGAACAGCACTGATTAGACAATATTAATCATAGTGATAGTGAAAATATTCCTTCTTTGGAAACCAAAAGATTACCCACTTAGAAAGAGGGAAATTGTGTCTGATACTGGAAAGCTGGGAAATTATGCAGGACTGAAAGTATAAATTGTGGAGGCGAACTTAGAAATGACATTTTACTAAGTTAAAAAATTTCTAAATTCATTTTAAATATGTCTGTATACTCACACGTATGTGTAGATATCATATACCATCAAAGAAATTTCTGTTTCTATCACAAAGGGAAACCACGATAGAAAACCGACAAAGTATCAAAATGCAAAATTGTGGAGCTCAGTGCACATTGATATGTACATAAAACAACTCCTGGATATAAGTAGAAGGGATTATTTTAGAAGAGTGGGTTGAAAAATTGTAAAAGCCAGAAGAATGGGGAGTTTGCTGTGAAAATATGCCAAATAGTAATGTCACAAGTTACATTAAGAAGTCTCACTAACATGACTGCCTAAACATGAGCTGAACAAGGAATACACCTATAGATATGTTAAGGTAGATGGAGAAAGCTCAGGAGGCTTCAACTCTAGAGGCAGCTGAGGAACGCCAAGGGAAGAAGAGCAAGAGCAAGCCTTTTCTGAGGTATAGCAAAACACTATGTAGTACCAATGTTCAACCCTAAAATATGTATATACAAGAAACATTAATTAACTGAGTAGGTTTCATTTGTGTATTTATAATTGTGTGTCTATCCATGTATACATATATTCATGTAACGGATAAGTTGGGTATGGAATATGGGAATATTTAGAAAGAAGAAAGAGGAAAATTACATAGTTTGTCACAATCCACAAAAAATAAAGAATAATAAAAAATAACCAAACACTTTTCTATTTTATTGATTGGTAAAATAAAAAAAAAGTATAATAATGAAATAATTTTGATGGAGTTCCTATGATCTATATTCATGAAAAACTCTTGAAAGTTAAATGTAATGCATCTAAGGATGGTGACACATGCATTTAATCTAAGTAGTCAAGTACTCAAGTCAAGTAGTTGAGGTTGAGGAGGGAGGATCACACATTGAAAACCATGCTGGATTATATAGTAAGACTAAAAAACAAAGACCGAAGAGGAAGAGTATGAGTTGGAGGAGGAAGAGAATGGTGATTGCCATAAATTATGATATTTCCTATTAGCTCCAATAAAATTTAGGAAGTATCTTTTTTTATTTTGGTTTTCTGTCAATTGCTTTTAAAACATCTATTGAGATAACTACATGATTTATCTCCTTTTTAATGCCAGTCTATATACAAAGTTTTTTTTATCATAAATTATTAAAAAGCAAACATCATAATTGGTATATTATACTTCAATATATTCATAATTACATAAACATTTTAAAATTTTACACCTATAACCCCAAATAAAATTGGCTGATAGCATTTCAAAAAAGGCAATCGTTAACATACAGAAGTGTCCATTCAATCATCTTTAAATTCTTGAAGAGTTTGTATTACTTTAAATTGTCTTAAGATTAGTAAAATTTGCTGGGAAAGATATGAAACTATAAATTTTGATTGTAAGAAAATTTTAAACAAAAATAAATAACATCCTTGTTATTGAAAGAAATATATATGGCTTGGCTGCATTCCTCATAAAATAATCACACTCATTTTAGAACTCATTATTATTCTGCTGCACATTTTTAAAAGATCATGATTTCATTGTTTTTAATTGATGAATCATATTCTATTGTGTAAATGTACCCCTGCATAGTTGTAGCCCATATCAGCTCAGTGTCCAAGAGGGTTCCCAAGTAATAGGATCAGGGACTGACTGACATGAACTCAGTGGCTGGTTCTTTGATGACATTCCCCTGAGCAGGGAGCAGCCTTACCAGGCCACAGAGGAAGACAATGAAGCCAGTCCTGATGAGACCTGATAAACTAGAGTCAGATGGAAGGGAGGAGGACCTCCCCTATCATTGGATTGGGGGAGGGACATAGGAGAAGAAGCATAGGACATAGGGGAGAGGGTGGGATTGGGAGGGGATGGAGAAGAGGCTACATCTGGGATACAAAGTGAATAAATTGTAATTAATACAGATAAAATAACAATTTAAAAAAGAACATGTTCCTAAAATTGGATGACTAAGAAGTAGATTGGTCTTTAGATAGAAAATGGTATTAATATCACTGCCATAATTCCATTTAGGAAAGTATGGTTTAGCTATAGGCATTATGGTGAAAACAGAGAATTTTTAGTTAATCATGAATTAAAAGTCACGGAATGTTGTGACATGGGAAATTATAGCTGAACATTTATTAACTATAGCTATTCATGTTTCTAAATTAGAAGGTAGACAGATAGTTTCTTGTTACTATAATTTGAGATTAGGAATGGAGAAAGGTCATGTACTTGGACATAGAATGATAATGAAACAAATACATTTGTATTACATGACTCTGAAGATTAATGGGACATCAAGTGGAAATCTTATCATAATGGTTGACGGAATCTATTTGGAGTTCAAAAATCTCAGCTGGGCAGTGGAATCTGGCCCACAATAGAATAGTCATGTGCTAGGAGTAAATGAAAATTTCTGGCAAAGAGAAGGAGAAACATACACTCTTCAGAGTTCAGCAATAAACATTTCCATCATTTGAAGTTTTGTTATGAGAAGATATTCTCTTGAATAGCAATAAAGGAAATATACTGGAGGTGTTCCCTGAGTGAAGAGGGCAATTGCCACAGAAAATCAAAAACAACAATCTAAAGACTTAGAGACAGCATAGGAGGGTTTGAAAGTGTGTTCAGATAGATAATCATTGTTTGTAAACAGACAAAAGAAAATCAGGGTTAGAAGTATGGCTCAATTGATGGGTAAAGTTCTTATCTCTAAGTGTAAGAATAAGAGTTCATATAACGAGAACCCATGTGAAAAGGCTCGTTATAGCGGTATAGTTTGTAATTGTATTAGTGATGAAACTAGGCAGATCCATGGAGCTCTGGTGTTTTTGGAAATGTTACAGAAAAAAAAGAAAGAAATGTCAAGAGAAAGAAAGAAAGAGATGGAAGGAAGAAGAAAGCAAGAGACACATAGAGAGGAAGAGAGAGAAAGGTAGACATTGAAGATTGTCCTCTGAATTCCTCACACAGGCAGGCGCACACACACACACACACACACACACACACATAAATATGCAATGAAAATATATCTATCCTGATAGCAGGAAAAGTAAGTATCTAACAATATTTGTTTCTCCACAGAGAACAGAGAATTCAAACAAAAACAATATAAATTTTAAAATAAAATCTGAATGTGTTACATAGAAAATAATATTTAAGAGGTCTCAGAAAATCTCTAAAGCTATGATAAACCCTTTTAAAACCAAAATATTTTGTAATATTCAAAACTGACATTTAAAACTTAGGTAAAAATATTCAAGACTAAAAAAGGAAAGGAAATTATATACTCCCTGAAATGGGAAATTAAAAGTTCTATTAAAACACCTTATAATATCATATGCAAGTGAATTTAATATCCAATTGAGAGAGATAATTTCCTGGGGAAAAGTGTAAAATATAAAAATGTATCTCAGGAGGAGAAATCTAATACTTTAGTGTATGCCAACACTATGAGAATTTGGGGCAATATGAAAGCGATATTCTTCAAGCCCTAGCCAAAAACGATTCAGCCAGATCTATACATGGGTAGGGAGTTTCATGCTTCCTGAAGTTAGACATTTCTAATATACATATTGTACCAAAACTTGGCTCCTATCTCCCACTCAAGAAAAAAAAATGAAGCCAAAGTCTCTCATGTTTCAATTTTTTAAAATATTAGCCATAGTTTTAAGGATTGGAAAAGGGAAAACTTCAAAGTGTAGAGGCCAGTTTCATGTCTAATATAATCAATATGGCTCATCATTTCTCTCTCATCCTTTCTCTATCTTTACATCTCAGTCTTTATCCCCATTTATCTCTTTCTTACAAAATTTTGAAGCCAACTACAAGGAGAACATGGAGAGAGAGTGGGATTGGGAGGGGGCTACAGCTGGGATACAAAGTGAAAAAATTATAATTAATGAAAAAATAAATAATTTTTAAAAATGTCTCCAGTTGCCAAATACAGTGACCACTGTGTAATTTAGAAGGTAAAGTGAAAGGCATAAAGGTATGAAACAAATGCTGTTTGCTGTGCAATTAAATAGTCCTTTAAAGTGGAGGGGAGATGGTTCAGAAGGTTAAAAAAGGAAATATGTTAAGGTCACCTAACACTAAAAAACATTTGAAAAACCTATTACTGTAGGACCTTTCTAAAATAAATACATATATGAAGGTAATCTAAAGTGAGTCATCACATAATGGTAGAGACAATGTCATAGCTAAACATGATACAGCACCACAGTTTTATTGCACTTATGTGCATTCCATCAGATTGAACCAATACGGTATCTTTTCATCAAGCCCCATTTTCAATGCACAGGCATATATGTTAAAAAGAAAGACGAAATAATGCGAGTATCAGAGGCTCCAAGGAATAATATCTTCCAGTCACAATAGGATTGATGTGAACACACAGGCACTGTGACAGAAGGTACAAGTACAGGTTCAAGCCAGAAGTGGTCCTGCTGGTGAGATGGAAAGCAAGCATGTGTTCCCTCTGCTAACCTAGAAGCTTTCTACAACTGATAACCTCTGTCAAAGAAAAAGTCGCTGCCTTAAATATGGTGGTGTCACTAGGTATATTAACCAGATGCCAGGTATTGGCATCTGGATTGGCCAAGACAAAACAAACTTGAAGTTTTTTGTTTGGTTGGACAGTTGGATTTATTTGTTTGTTTGTTGTTCTCGATATATTTTTATTTGAATCACAGGTGTGGGATGTGGGGCTGATTCACATAGTCCACAGTAGCACATTATTTGCCTCATGTGGGCTCTGAGAGGAACTCTTTGCCAGCTGCAGATAGTTTAAACATGAAGACTCTGGAAACAGAAGTACTCCCAGAGAGTACTGGGAACGCTGAGAAAGAACAAGGTTGCTTTGCTTCCTTCCGCCCCCACCCCCATCTCCTGGTTGCTGTTGTAGCAGTGTGACTAGAAGCTGGAGAACTGAAAGAAAGATGGACTGGCTCCAAGGGAACCAATGATTCTCACCAGCAGTAAACACCTAAAAAGAACTGTGCTCCCCTCTCCCAATAACCCTTTTTCTCTCCTCCCAGGTGTTGGGATGTTGGAGAGTTTGAAAGGGATTGGGAGGGATTAAAGAGAAAGAGATGTAAAAATTGTAAATAAAAGAGTTTTTAAAAAGTACATCAGCAATTTGTTTGGTGTGTGTGTAGTTTTTTTTTTTTGTTTGTTTTTGTTTTTGCTTGGGTATTTTTGTCATATTGTTTTTCTGGTTTGATGTTCTATTTTTTAGTTAAGAAAGTGATACGAAAGTGAGAAAGAACATAAATTTGATGTGTAGTCAAGTGTGTAAATGCTTAATTCCTCAGAAGAAGGGATGAAATGAGATTCATACCAAAGTTTGAGGTAGACCAAAAAGCAAAAGAGAAAGAGAGAGAGAGAAAGAAAGAGACAGAGACAGAGAGAAATCAAACTAAAAGGTCATCTAACTAAAAAAATGTAAGCCTATTAGAAAAAGATAGGGGTATATTTCTGTACACAGTATACAAGATATACTTTCATATTGGAATGTTGTTACAAAGTCCCTTAAAACAGTGCTGAGATGATTTTAGTCACAATTGATAATCTTAGAGTTCACCTATTTATTACACTATTTAAATGTTAGAATTCCAGTTGGAAGTCATCTATAAGAGAAATAAATTACTGAAGATGTAGCTATGTAAGAAGGAAAATAAAACATATTAGTACCTGTTCTAGATGCTAATGGATGCATGTGATATTATCAAAATGGTTTTTAGTTTAACATGCTTAGAAGGATTGTGGGTGAGTGATATATACCTAGTCAAAGAATGATAATGATTAAATTAATTGCCTCCAAAAGAAAATATCAGGCAGAATGCTTTCCTTTAACTCCAAAAGGACATTTTACATTTCCATTGCCTTATGATGATAAAGCATTCTGTACTTATACTCCACACAAAGAAGCTGTTACAGAAGAAGACTGAAATATGTTGTTTTTAACAAAAGCCCCTCTCAATTTTGCTCGGAGAAAAAAATGTTCTTCAAATTCTCGGTCTTTATGTTCCTGAAAATTTTATCTCTGCAATATTTGCTCAGATTTCTGTAATGTTAGACAATAAGGACCATACCATTTCACCAGGGTTTATAATTTGTTTTCATTTTTTCCCCACTTACATGTACTAACTCTCATCTTCTAAAGTTCATGTTTGAGAGAAAACCATACATTAAAATATCATGGCTTACTTCTGTTGAGACCTAAGGGGAGGAGGTCCCCCTCTATTAGTGGACTTGGAGAGGGGCATGGCAGAAGAAGAGAGAGGGAGGGTAGAATTGGAAGGGAATAAAGAAGGGGGCTACAGCTGGGATACAAAGTGAATAAACTGTAATTAATGTAAAAATAAAAATTTAATTTAAAAATATCATGGCTTATATGAAATGCATTACAATGTATTGTGATAAAATAATTTAAAAGATGTGTTAGATGCTGGTGAGTATGTGAAAGGGGAAACTGGTCATTGCTGGTGGGAGTGCAAACTTGTACAACCTCTCTGGAAATCAATCTGGCGCTTTCTTAGAAAGTTTGGAATAGTTCTACCTCAAGACCCAGGATACCACTCTTGGGAATATACCTCAAAATTGCTCCATCACACCAAAAGGACATTTGGACAACCATTTTCATAGGAGTTTTTTTTTTTTAATAACCAGAAATTGGAGCCAACCTAGATGTCTCTCAACTGAAGAATGGATAAAGAAAATGTACGTTTGCACAATGGATTACTGCTCAAATATTAAAAACAAGAAAATGATGAAATTTGTAGACAAATGGATAGAACTAGAAAAAAAATTATCCAGAGTGAGGTAACCCAGACCCAGAAAGACATACATGATATGTACTCACTTATAAGCAGATATTGGACATTCAGCACAGGATAACCATACAACAGTCCACAGACTCAAAAAAAAAATTTTTTTTAGTGTTTTTTAATTTTATTTTTATTAATTACAATGTATTAACTTTGTAGCCTCCCTGTAGCTCCCTCACTCCTCCCCTCCCTCTTTCCCACCTTTGCCCCTCCCCCAGTCCTCTGATAAGGGAGGTCTTCCTCCCCTTCCTTCTGATCCTAGTCTATCAGGTCTCATCAAGCCTGGCTGCATTGTCTTCTTCTGTGGCCTGGTAAGGCTGCTCCCCCCTCAGAGTGAGGTGATCAAAGAGCAGGCCAATCAGTTCCTGTCAGAGACAGTCTCTGTTCCCATTACTATGGGACCCACCTGGACACTGAACTGCCATGGGCTACATCTGTGTAGGGGTTCTAGAGCGGGATACAGCTGGGACACAGAGTTAACAAAATGTAACTAAAAATAAAAATTAAAATTAAAAAAAAAAAAGAAGGGGGAGATAGAAAGACCTGGAGAGGACAGGAGCCCCACAAGAAGAGCAACAGAACCAAAAAATCTGGGCACAGGGGTCTTTTCTGAGACTTATACTCCAACCAAGGGCCATTCATGGAGATAACCCAGACTCAAAAAATTTAAATAGAGCCCAAGGGAGGTTGCCAGAATGTCACTCAGAAGGGGAAACAGAATAGGCATGATAATTGGATGAAAAGATTAAATTGGGCAGAGGATGGAATGCAGAGGGAAATAAGAGTGGGGAGCAGATGTGAGAAGAACAGGGGTGTGAGGTGAGAAGGCTGGGAACAATGAAGGAAACTGAGTAAGGGATCTCTTTGATAAGCTGGAAGCCTGCAACGGAGTAGGCTCCTGGTATAGTATGGGTGTGACTCTAGCTGAGACTCCTAGCAGGGCCAGACATGGAGTGAAGTGACCACCTTCCAGCCAGGCAGAACTAGTGGAAGGAGAAGAACAACAACCCACTCAGAAAACTTTTGATCCAAAAATTACCCTGCCTACAAGAAGTGCAGTGATAATGAGAGAACAGAGATAGAGAGAATGTCCACCAATGACTGGCCCAACTTGAGAAAGAGCCAGCCCAACACTATTAATGACAGTCTACTATATTTGCAGAAAAGAGCCCAATATTCTTGTCTTCTGGGAGGCTCCAATAAACAGCGGATTGGGACATATCCTGGGACTTGCAGCCAAGCATGAGGTGGAGCTTCACGGGACTTATGGAACTGTTGGCGGGGGATGAAAGGACCTCGAGGGGACGGGAACCCCACGAGAAGACCAACAGAGACAACTAACCCAGAACCTCAGGGGCTTACCAAGACTGAGACACCAACTAAGGAGTATGCATGATCTGGACATAGGTTCCCTGCACACATGTGACCAATGGTCAACTTGGTCTTCATGTGGGTGGGACTCTAGACCCTGTTGCCTGCTTTTGGATCACTTCCCCCCTGACAAGGCTGCCTTGCTTGGCC
This sequence comes from Psammomys obesus, assembly GCF_907164565.1. NCBI lineage: Eukaryota > Metazoa > Chordata > Mammalia > Rodentia > Muridae > Psammomys > Psammomys obesus. The sequence continues at coordinate 2,126,425 of NW_026594428.1, read as the reverse complement.
TCAGTGGATGAGGATGTGCTCAGTCCTGAAATGACTTGATGTGCAGAGGAGGGTTGTTAAGGGTGGCAGGGAAGATAAGTGCTCTCCTCTTCTGGAGGAGGAGAGGAAGGAAAAGCTGAAGGGGAAAGGAGAAGGAAGGGGGATTTGGGAGGAAAGGAGGGAGGGTGCTTCCCCTTGTAAGTAAAGTAAATAAATAAACTTTTTAAAATGAGTTAAGAGTCTCATGCTCTACCTACTGAGCAAGCAGCTGGGCCCAGGGGGAGGGATACTGCAGAGACTGATACATCAACCACAGACCATGCACAAAGAGGTCCTAGACCCCCTGCTCAGCTGTTTCCCATAGCTCAGTCTCCATGTGGGTGTGCCAGTAAAGGGAGAAGAGACAGTCTTGAGATGAACTTGGTTGCCTGCTCCTTGATCACTTCTCCCAGTGGGGGCACCTAACCAGCCCACAGAGGAAGAGAATGCAGGGAGTGTTGATGGGACTTTATAGTGTAGGTGGTCACATGGTCAGGGAGGAAGACTTCCCCTACCAGTGGACTAGGGGAGAAGGATAAGTGAGGAAAAGAGAGGGAGTGTGGGACTTGAAGGAGATGAGAAAGGGGGCTACAACTGGGATACATAGTGAATAAAGTGTAATAATAATAATAATAATAATAATAATAATAATAATAATAATGAAAAATGTGTTTAAATAGCAGAATTTTCAGCCAGCCAGTTTTCAGCCACTTAAATATATTCTAATGATAAATATTTCTTGGTATTTATAAGCATTTTCCTTTTACTTAAAAGTCAGATTTTCTCAGTGTCTGTAGTTATGTCCCCATTTTCCTTTCTGATTTTGCTGATTTGTATGGTTTCTCTCTGCTTTTTAGTTAGTTTGGCTAAGGGTTTGTCTATCTTGTTGATTTTCTCAAAGAACCAGCTTTTTGTTTCATTGATTCTTTGGATAATTTTATTTGTTTCTAATTGATTGATTTCTGCCCTTAGTTTGATTATTTCCAGCCGTCTGCTCCTCTTGGGTGTATCTGCTTCTTTTTTTTCTAGGTTTTTCAGTTGGGCCATTAAGTTGTTTGTATGTGATGTTACAGATTTCTTCTTGTAGGCACTTAGTGCTATAAATTTTCCTCTGAGCACTGCTTTCAATGTGTCCCATAAATTTGGGTATGTTGTGCCTTCATTTTCATTGAATTCTAGAAAGTCTTTAATTTCTTTCTTTATTTCTTCCTTGACCCAGCTGTCATTGAGTAGTAAGTTGTTCAGTTTCCATGTGCGTGTCGGCTTTTTGTTGTTTCTGTTGTTGTTGATGTCCAGCTTTAGTCCATGGTGGTCAGATAGTATACAAGGGATTATTTCAATCCTTTTGTATATGTTGAGGCTTGCTTTGTGACCAACTATATGGTCTATTTTGGAGAAGGTTCCATGTGGTGCTGAAAAGAAGGTATACTCTTTTGAGTTTGGGTGAAAAGATCTGTAGACATCTATTAGGTCCATTTGATTTAGGGATTCTGTGAGTGCTTTTATTTCCCTATTTGGTGTCTGTCTGGTTGATCTGTCCCTTGATGAGAGTGGGGTGTTCAACCATGTTTATAGCAGCATTATTTGTAATAGCCAGAACCTGGAAACAACCCAGATGTCCATCAATGGAGGAATGGGTACAGAAATTGTGGTATTTTTACACAATGGAATACTACTCAGCAATCAAAAAGGAGTAAATCATGAAATTTACAGGCAAATGGTGGGATCTAGAAAAGATCATCCTGAGTGAAATATCCCAGAAGGAGAAAAACAAACATGATATATACTCACTTATATAGACCTATAAGATATGATAAACATAATGAAATCTATACACCTAAAAAAGATAATCAAGAGAGTGGACATGAGGTAAGATAATCAATCCTCATTTAGAAAGACAGTTGGGATGCGCATTGAACATATGACAGGAGTCTACTGAACGCATCTGAAAGACTCTAACTAGCAGTGTTTTCAAAGCAAAGACTCATGACCAAACCTTTGGCAGAGTACAGGGAATCATAAGAAAGAAGAGGAGTTAGCCTGATGGGGAAAGGTTAGGAGCTCCACAAGGACCAAATATACCTGGGCACAGGGTCTTTTCTGAGACTGACATGCAACCAAGGACCATGTATGAATGTAACCTAGAACCTCCGCTCAGATGTAGCCTGTGGTAGCTCAGTAACCAATTGGTTTCCCATAGTGAGGGGAACAAGGACTATTTCTAACAGGAACTCAATGACTGGCTCTTTGGCCTCCCCACCCTCCAAGGGAGGAGCAGTCCCGTTAGGCCACAGAGGAGAGCTTTGCAGCCAGTCCTCAAGATACCTGATAAAACAGGATCAGATGAATGGGGAGGAGGTCCCCCCTATTAGTGGACTTGGCAAGGGGCAGGAGGAGATGAGGGAGGGAGGGAGGGACTGGGAGGGAATGAGGGATCGGGACACGGCTGGGATACAGAATTAATAAAATGTAACTGATAAGAAAAAAATAAAATTAAAAAAAAAAAAAAGTCAGATTTTTTTTTTAATGAAATAGCCCAAAATTGTGATTGGTTAAGTGAAATTGTTTGTTTTGTTTTGCTTTTGTTGTAAAATTATCTGTTGAAATAAGATTTGCAAGAACTCATGATATCTTTAGAATGCTTGTAGTATGAGCCTTTGGACTTTTATCTCTCTTTCCTTCCTTCTTTCCTTCCTTCTTTCCTTCTTTCTTTCTTTCTTTCTTTCTTTCTTTCTTTCTTTCTTTCTTTCTTTCTTCCTTTCTTTTGTGTGTGTGAGTATGTGTGTGTGTGTGTGTGTGTGTGTGTGTGTGTGTGTGTGTGATGGTGATTTGTTCAAATTGCAGACAGCAGCTCTGAAAGACCCTCACTTTAAACAGTATGTATGCAGCTTGCTGGATGAAAAGTCAATGTAAGCACATCAACTCTGACAGGCTGTTATCAACATTTTACAGAGCCTACAATCACCCTGAAGGATAACCTCTTGAAACGCAGAGGAAAATATACACCTTACATTTTTCAGTCATTCTTTCTCAATGGAGACAAAGACATGGAGTGTATCCCCAGAAAGCATGTACTCTCCAAAGAATTATTTCAAAAATGGCATTTCCTTTTGGAAATGACTCTTATCAGAATGTGACAAATCCTAACATTCAGTTGTTTGGAAAAAAAAAAAAGACTCATGTATCTTTTCCCATAGGTTATCTAATTGAAGATAGGCTGTTTTTTATGATATCAACCTGCATTCTGTTAAAAAAGACTTGCTACTCTAAAATCATGAGGAAATCAGTGGCTATTATGAGGAAGCAGCATTTCAAATAGTTCTTTTATAAAATCTTTAAGTATTCTGGGCACTTTAGAGATTTCATGTCATTTAATCTTAACTGCATATAAGCAACCAAGACATCATTAACCTCATTTCAGCTGTGAAATAAAATCTACGGATTAAAGAGGTCTAACAATTTGAAGAAGGTTACATAAGGAATGATTGGCTACAAATAAGTTCTAAACTACCATGGAAAGTAATTTTTGGAAGATTTGTTTTATCACTGTGAATTTCTTGTAGTTATGACTTACATATAGTTGTGACTTTAACATAGTTTAGAGCAATTATTTGTAACCATGTCATGTTTAGAAATAGATACATGGGAAAGTGCTGTAAAGCTCCCCTTAGCATTACATCTTCCAGGTGTATACAAAAATTATTTTATGATTAAGTCTGAATAATATTTTATGTAATAAATAATGTCTAGGTAAAAACATTAACACTTTTTAAATAGCATTGAATTTCTTGTAGAAATTATGAAACACATAGTGATGGCACTGTTATTGTTTTAAATTTAACATAGAAAAAAGAGACAATCTAGGGTTGTAAAGTATATGGGATAATTTACATTCCCATATCAGTTCATTAATTTTTTTAATTTTATTTTAGAATCTGTGCATATTTTCCTACAAAAAGAAAACAAATATAGGGTGGGACTTGGAGGAGAGGAGGAAGTAGAAACTCTGATTGGGATGTGAAGTAAATAGATAACTAACTTAATGAAGAAATACTCTTGATTCAGCCAGGGGATTCATCCACAGGCAAATGTCCAAAAAGGACCAAGAGAGAGCAAGAGCTCAGCAAGGAAAGCTATAAAGTGGACATCAGAGCAACATTCAGCTTGGAGATTATTTCAACTGCTCTCCATCCGTCTAACCCACCTGGGTCACAGACAGTGAACACACCAAAGGGACAACCAGGGCAACTAACACCACAGTTGACTAGATGACTAGAGTCCACTCTAAAAACACAAGCAACAAAACTCAAGGCCATATGACCCACCTGAAACCAGCACTCCTAAGACATCAAGCCCTGGAGATACTATCATATCTGAAGCCAAGAAAAAGATTTTAAATCTGTTATAAAAATGATAGAGGTCTTAAAGTAGAAAAATAAAGCTCTCAAAGAAAAACAAGAAAGTAAAATCAATCAGGTGAAAGAATTGAACAGAACCCTTAATGAAATAAAAAAAAATACAAAAAACTACAATCAAGCAAGAGAAGGAAATGAATAAAACAGTTCATGACCCAAAAATGGAACTAGAAGTAGTAAAGAAACACAACCTGAGGCAATCTTGGAGCTGGAAAACCTAAGGAAGAGAACAGGAAATAGAGACACAAGCATCACCAATAGAATAAAACAGATGGAAGAGAGAATCTAAGAGGTAGAAGACATGATTGAAGAAATTGATAAATCAGTCAAAGAAAAATGTTAAATCTAAAAAGCTACTGAAACAGAACATCCAAGAAATCTGGGACACAGTGGAAAAACCAAACCTAAGAATAATAGGACTAAAAGAAGAAGACTACCAGCTCCAAAGCCCAGAAGAAAATTTCCACAAAATCATAGAAGAAAATTTCCCCTGTTAAAATTTTGGAACTATCCTATTGTTGCATAAGAATTATCAGTAGAATTTAAATATATCCCATAAATAAAAAAAAAAAGGAAAAGAAAATTTTCCCAATGGAAAGAGACACCAAGAAACATAAAAGAAGCTTACAGAACATCAAATAGATTGGGTAAGAAAAGAAAATCACCATGCTGTCACATAATAATCAAAACACTATGTATGCAGAAAAAAAGAGGGACTATTAAACGCTGCAAGCAAAAAAGGCCAAGTCACATATAAAGGCAAACCTATCAGAATTAAACCTGATTTCTTATCAGAAATTCTAAAAGCCAGAAGGGTCTGGACAGATATCTTTTTAATTAAATTTTTATTTTTATATTAATTACAGTTTATTCAGTTTGTATCACAGATGTACTGGACAGATATCTTACAGACACTTAAAACAGACCAAAGATGTCACCCCAACTACTATACCCAATGAAACTTTTAATCACAATAGAGAGAGAAAACAAGATATTCCACAACAAAAACAAATTTGAACAGTACCTATCCACAAGTCCAGCCCTACAGAAGATACTAGAAAGAAAACTCTATCCGAAGGAGGCCAACTACACCCAGGAAAATGTAGCTAATAAATAACCCCATGTCAGCAAAACCAAAAGAAGCAAATCACACACATCACACACACACACACACACACACACACACACACACACACACACAAACACAAATACAAACACACACAAACACACTCTCTCACCATCAACATCAAAATAACAGAAAGTAACAACAAATGGTCATTAATATTTACCAACATCAATAGCATCAACTACCAATAAAAAGATACAGGTTAAGAGAATGGATATATAAACAGAACCCATCATTCTGCTGCATATAACAAACACACTTCAGTAATAAAGATAGATATTACCTCAGAGAAAAGGGCTAGGAAAAGGTTATCCATGCAAATGGACCCAAGAAGCAAGCTGGAGTAGCCATCCTAATATTTAATAAAATAGACTTTCAATCAAAATTAATCAAAAAGATGAGGAAGAGTGCTTCATACTCATCAAAGGAAATATCCATCAAGACTTTTCAATTCTGAACATCTATGCTCCAAGTGCAAGGGCACCCATATTCATAAAAGAAACATTACCAAAGCTTAATTCACATATCAAAACCCACACATTAATAGTGGGAGATTTCAACACCCCACCCTCTCCAATTAACAGATCGTGGATGGGTGTGAGGTGGAATCTCAGAATTGTTTTGATATGAATTTCTCTGATGACTAAGGATGTTGAGCATTTCTTTAAGTGTTTCTCTGCTGTTAGACATTCTTCTGTTAAGAAAGAGGATCCAGGCAATCCTGATGGGACCTAATAGACTAGGGTCAGGACTGTAGGGGAGGAGGACTTCCCTTATTAATGGACTAGGGGAAGAGGGATAGGGGAGGAAGAAGGAAGGACAGTGAGACTGGGAGGAGACTATGGAGGGGGCTATAGATGGACTACAAAGGGAATAAATTATAAATAATAATAACAATAATAATAGAAAAAAGATTGACAGAGAGTTTAAAATCTTCTAGATACCATATATAAATAAAAATAAAACAAATCCATCATTTTAAAGGAAGACGTATACTTGGTAAGACCTGACCTTCTGTGTTTGTTTCCTAGAACCTATATCTTAAGGAAGAGAAAACCAACTCTTACAAGATTTATTTTCTGACAACCAAATGTGCACTGCTGCAAGTACACGTACTTAGAGGAGTCTTAGAGATATCAAAGGACACACGACTTAGTCAGATATATAAAAATAGTGGATTATCTAATCAAAGATTTTTTTCTTTTTTTCTTTCTTTCTTTTTCTTTATTACAATTTAGTCACTTTGTATCTCAGCTGTACCCCCTCCCTCATTTCCTCCCAATCTCTCCCTCCCTCCCTCTTCTCCTCCCATGTTCCTCCCCAAACCTACTCATAAGGAAGGTCATCCTCCCCTTCCATATGACCCTAGCCTTAAGAAGAGGCATGCATAAAATGAGGTGTGCGTGGCATCAAAATGTGCATTTAATGATATTCTTAGGTTTGATTATTTGTGTGCCTGTGTTGCCTTCATATACACATATGCACAAAATGCATGTCTGATGCTAACAGAGGTCGGCAGAGGGTATTAAATCCCTTGGAAATGGAAAGATGAATGAGTGTGAGCTATCATACCAGTGCAGGAAAGCAAACTCAGCTCTTCCTAAATGCTAAACCAACCCTTTACCCCATAAAATGTGCATTTTTATGTTACTACCTGTAATTGAACATTCAACATAGAAAGACATCCGTATGTCAAGTGAAATGATATGTGGAGAACAGCTAGAGTCTAGCTTCATGGTGATTTCCCAAGGACTTGGAGACCAGAGGAGCCTCTGCATAGGTCCAGCAGCACAGTACTGTCCCTCTTCTAGCACTGCTAAGAGGTGGTATGCCTAAAATCTAAATCTAATATAAATTTCCTGGATATCCAACCAAGTTCTGTGGAATCCCACTTGTGAATGAGCTCACTCCTTAGAGGTATTTATCCTATTGCACACTTCTATCTTGAGAGGTTTAATTTTTGAGATTGAGTGAAAGGACAATTGCATGTAATACTTGAGGTGATTATCAGCCATAGCTCATGAGTAACAAGGCACTGGAGTTAGAAAGCAATAAGATGATGATGTACATTCAAAATTAAGCATCATAAAGGGCATTCACAAACATATGACAAATGAACTGTAATTTTTTTTTCTGGAAATTAAAAGTTTAAAATTTAATTTATTGCAATTGCTGACAGATTTTGCAGAAACAGATGGGATAGACACACAGAAACAGTAAGGAGGTATAACAGTGGTCCACCTTTCTGTTTCTATGCCACTACCGTGCAGTTTTCATTACTATTGCTCTGTAGTACAGCTTGAGATCAGGAATGGAGATGCCTCCAGACGATCTGTTGTTGTACAGGATCATTTTGGAAATTCTGGGTTTTTTGTTTGTCCATATGAAGTTGATAACTTTTCTTTCAAGGTCTGTAAAGAATTGTGTTGGGGGAGGGGGCAGACCCAAGATGTCTGCAAGCTCAGACAGTTTCTGAGTTGCAGAGGAGCTGACCACCTGAGTTGGTGAGTGGAAGGACTACTGAAGCCAGGGAAATGATGGTGAGGCTTTCTAAACGACAGGAAACATCGCATGAGGTGAGAACTTTGGTCTCTGGTCACCCATGGACTTGTTTGGGTAATGAGAGAAAAGATCCTTTGATCTCCCAGCACTCCCCTTTTTTATGCCTCCCTCCTCCTCAGCACAGCTGGCTCACTTCAATTCTCAGCTCAGAGCTCACGGCCTGGGGACAGTAGCAGCAGAGGGGGAGGTTCTGGCCCCTCAGCCTCAACTTCCCAGATCCACGTTGCCATCCTCCCAGTATCTCAGGTCTGCGAGCAGCCATACTGACAACCTCAGAGTCTCAGAGACTGACTGCATGGCCTGCCCAAACTGTAGGTGACAGGTAATATGCTATATAACAACCAAAGTCCAGCATACCTGCCAAACAAGCTAGGCACACCAGACACCAGGGCTTCCAGGTCTGGAGAGAACTGTGGAGGGCCTCCAAGAATTCCCAGAAGGTATCTGGTCTGGCATCCCAGTCTCCAGCTGCAGCTGGACTTCCTAACCTGGAGCTGTAGCAGTACTGAATTGGCAGAGTGCACTAGTCCTTCTGCATATGATTAAGCAGGGCCAAACCAGAAAGTACAGAGCCTGAACACCCTGATCCTTGTTGATGTGATCTGCTTGAGAGTGAATACGCCCTTGAGTGTCTACAGAGCCCCAGCTCCAGTGTTCTTCTAAACTAGAAGCCAGGCATCAGACTCCTCCAACCCACACATGCACTGTGGGAAAAAGAGGGACTCTTGAGACATTGAAGCCCCCTCTCTGATGGGTCAACTATGAAGTTATGGCAGATAATGCTGGAAGCTCAGACAGAGCCATACACCAGGAGCCTGTAGACCACTGTGGGGTTCAGGGAATTTGCATAAGGAAATTGCACAGCAACTATCACCAGTGCCAGCTACATCTACAGTGCACACACAAATAACCCCTGAGATGCCAGCAAGCAGAGGCCCTCCTACACACTCAAGGGTCCAACATTCCCTATCACTCTGTCCCTAGAGGCACACTTCCACACACACACACACACACACACACAAACAAACAAACACACAAACACATTTGCCCTTCTACACTAGAGGATTTTCCTCCCACAAGTATAGCTAAAGCACCAATGCACATGCTGAGGTCTCTTTCAGCTTCTTGAAGAATTCTCCAGAGCTGAAGAGAGACAGTTCCAGTCTGAACTGAAGAATCCAGGAACCAACAGGAAAGGTTACAGATAAACCAATGCCCAGGGATAGGCAAAAGAACACATCCAACATAAATCAGGACATCAAGCTTCACTAGCAACACCCAAAATTGATGGATACTCCAATTCATCAGAAGCACAGGAAAATGACTTTAAAACTATGCTTACCAATTTTTTAGGCACATACACAGGAAACAAACAAATCTCTCAGAGCAATAGACATACAAATTCAGACAGTTAAAGAGGAAGTGAACAAATCTATCAAAGATTTGGCCAATCAAGTGGAGACAAAGAAAGAGGAAATGGACAAAATTCTCAAAGAAACACAGGCAAATGTAGCCAAACAAATAGAGGCACAAATAGAGATACAATTAGTGGCATACAGAGGAGAAATGAAAAAAAAAAAAAAAAAGAGACCATCCTACAGAGACAGAAATCCATATTCAAATGGAAAGGAATGAAGGAAATGGTGCAAGGAATAAAAACAGAATTGGAATCAATAAAGAAAACACAAATTGAAAAATCCTGGAGCTGGAGAAGTTAGAGTAAAGATCAGGAATCACAATGGTAAGCATCCCCAACAGAATACAAGAGATGGAAGAGAGAATCTCTGGTGCTGAAGATACAATCGCAGAAATTGATAATTCTCTCAAAGAAAAAGTAAAATCAGAAAAGTCCCAAACACAAAATATCCAAGAAGTCAAGGATGCCATGAAAAGACAAAATCTAAAATTAATAGGAGTTGATAAAAAATAAGACTCCAGGCTCCAAGATCCACAAAATATTTTCAAGAAAATCACAGAAGAAAATTTTCCCAACTTAAAGAGATGTCCATAAATACACAAGAGGCCTACAGAACAAAAATAGACTAGACCAGAAAAGAAACACATCACGTCACATCATAGTCAAAACATTAAATCTACAGAACAAAGAAAATATATTAAAAGCAGCAAGGGGAAAAGGCCAAGTAACTTATAAAAGGTAGAACTATCAGAATCACACTGGACTTCTCATCAGAAACTATGAAAGCCAGAAGGGCCTGGGCAGGTGTCCTGCAGACTCTAACAGTCCACAGATACCAACCCAGACTACTATACCTTGCAAAGCTTTCAAACAATATAGATGGAGAAAACTAAATATTCCATAACAAATCTAAACTTACGCAATATCTACACAGCAAACCAGCCTTACAGAAGATACCAGAAGTAATAATCGAATCCAATGAAAAACCTCACCCAAGAAAACAGCACACAAACAATATCCCAACAAAAATGAAAAGAAAACAAGCAATAAATCACAGTAACACCACCAACACCACAATAAAAGGAACTAACATTCATTGGTCACTATTACCTATCAACATCAATGGACTCAAATCTCCAATAAAAAGACACAGAGTAACAGAATGGGTACAGAAACAGGATCCAACATTCTGCTGCATACAATAAACAAATCACTGCAACAAAAATAAAAACTATGTCAGAGTAAAGACTAGAAAAATGTTTTTCAAGCAAATGGTCCCAGAAAACAAGTTGGGGTAGCTATCCTAATATCTAATAAAATAGACTTTCAACCAAAATTAATAAAAAAAAAAAAAGATGAGGAGGGACACTACATTCTCAGCAAAGAAAAAATCCACAAAGAGGACATCACAATTATAAATATTTATGCCCCAAATACAAGAGCGCCTACATTCAGAAATGAAACCTTATAAAGCTTAAATCACACATCAACCCCAACACCTTAATAGTGGGAGTTTTAGAAATAAACCCACACACATATGAATACTCGATTTTTGATAAAGAAGCCAAAACCATTCAATGGAAAAAAGATAGCATCTTCAACAAATGATGCTGGTCAATCTGGATGTCTACATGCAGAAAAATGAAAATAGACCATATTTATCACCCTGCACAAAACTAAAGTCCAAGTGGATCAAAGACCTCAACATAAAACCACATACTCTAAATCTGTTAGAAGAAAAAGTGGGGAACAGCCTAGAACTCATTGGCACAGGAGACAACTTCCTGAACAGAACACCAACAGCACAGGCTCTAAGAGCAACAATCAATAAATGGGACCTCATGAAACTGAAAAGCTTCTGTAAAGCAAAGGACACTGTCATCAAAACAAAATGCCTGCCTACAGATTGGGAAAGAATCTTCACAAACCCTTTATCTGACAGAAGACTAATATCTAGTATATACAAAGAACTAAAGAAGCTGAAAAGCAGCAAACCAAGTAATCCAATTAAAAAGTGGGGAACAGAGGTAAACAGAGAATTCTCGACAGAGGAATATCGAATGGCAGAGAAACACTTAAAGAAATGCTCATCCTCATTAGCCATCAGGGAAATGCCAATCAAAACGACCCTGAGATTTCACCTTGCACCCATCAGAATGGCCAAGATAAAAAACTCAAGTGACAACACATTCTGGAAAGGCTGTGGAGAAAGGGGAACTGTCCTCCACTGCTGGTGGGAATTTAAGCTAGTACAACCACTTTGGAAGTCAATCTGTCACTTTCTAAGACAATTAGGAATAGTGCTTCCTCATGACCCAGCTATACCACTGCTAGGTATATACCCAAAGTTTGCTCAAGTACACAAAAGGGATACTTGCTCAACCATGTTTATAGCAGCTTTATTTGTAAGAGCCAGAACCTGGAAACAACCCAGATGTCCATCAACGGAGGAATGGGTACAGAAATTGTGGTATTATTACACAATGGAATACTACTCAGCAATCAAAAAGGAGGAAATCATGAAATTTGCAGGCAAATGATGGGATCTAGAAAAGATCATTCTGAGTGAAATATCCCAGAAGGAGAAAGACAAACACGGTATATACTCACTTATATAGACCTATAAGATATGACAAACATTATGAAATCTATACACCTAAAAAAGATAATCAAGAGAGCGGACATGGGGTAAGATTATCAATCCTCATTTAGAAAAACAGATGGGATGTGCATTGAACGTATGACAGGAGTCTACTGAGCACATCTGAAAGACTCTAACTAGCAGTGTTCTCAAAGCAGATACAGAGACTCATGACCAAACCTTCGGCAGAGTACAGGGAATCATAAGAAAGAAGGGGAGTTAGTCTGATGAGGAAAGGATAGGAGCTCCACAAGGACCAAACATATCTGGGCACAGGGTCTTTTCAGAGACTGACATTCAACCAAGGACCATGTATGGATATAACCTAGAACCTCTGCTCAGATGTAGCCTGTGGTAGCTCAGTAACCAATTGGTTTCCCATAGTGAGGGGAACAAGGACTATTTCTAACAGGAACTCAATGACTGGCTCTTTGACCTCCCCACCCCTCAAGGGAGGAGCAGTCCTGTTAGGCCACAGAGGAGGGCTTTGCAGCCAGTCTTGAAGATACCTGATAAAACAGGATCAGATGAATGGGGAGGAGGTCCCCCCCTATCAGTGGACTTGGAAAGGAGCACAGTGGAGGTGAGGGAGGGAGGGTGGGATTGGGGACACGGCTGGGATACAAAGTTAATAAAATGTAACTGATAAAAAAAAGAAAAACAATAGCGGGAGTCTTTAACACCCCACTTTCACCCTGAGACAAGTCATCTACACATGAGTCAAATAAGAAAATAAAGACACTTACAGAGGTCCTAAATCAAATAGACCTAATAGATGTCTACACAACTTTTCAACCAAACCCAAAAGAGTATAAATTCTTTTTAGCACCTCATGGAACTTTCTCCAAAATAGACCATTTAGTTGGTCACAAACCAAGCCTCAACAGATACAAGAAGATTGAAATAATCTTCTGTATTCTATCTGACCACCATGGGCTAAAGCTGGACCTCAACAACAATGGAATTTGCAAAAAGCCTACAAGCACATGGAAACAGATCAACTTGCTGCTCAATGACAGTGTGGTTACCGAAGAAATAAAAAAAATAAATTAGTTAAAGACTTCCTACAATTCAAATAAAATGAAAATATAACATACCCTAATTTATGGGACACAATGAAAGCAGTGCTCAGAGGAAAATTCATAGCACTAATTGCCTTTAAGCAGAAATTTGTGACAACTCGTACAAGCAAATTAATGGCCCAACTGAAAACCTTAAAGAAAAAAGAAGCAAATACACGCAAGAGGAGCAGACAGCTTGAAATAATCAAACTCAGTGTGGAAATCAATCATTTAGAAACAATAAAACTATTCAAAGAATCAATGAAACAAAGAACTGGTTATTTGAGAAAATAAACAAGATAGACATGCCTTTAGCCAAACTAACTAAAAGGAAAAGAGTGACTATCCAAATCAGATAAATCAGAAATGAAAAGAGGGACCCAAACAACCATTAGGTCGTACTACAAAAGCCTATATGCCACAAAATTCAAAAATCTAAAAGAAATAGACAATTTTCTTGATAGATTCCATCTACTAAAATTAAGTCAAGATCAGGTAGAAAGATTGGATAGACCTATATCCCCCAAGGAAATAGAAGCAGTCATCAACGGTCTCCCTTCCAAAATAAAAGCCCTGAGCCAGATGGATTCAGGGCAGAATTCTACCAGACCTTCAAAGAAGTGCTAACTCTAATTTTTTTCAAAGTATTCCACAAAATAGAAACAGAAAAAAACATTACCAAACTCATTTTATTTTTTTTATTTTTTTTAATTTTATTTTTTCTTATCAGTTACATTTTATTAACTCTGTATCCCAGCCGTGTCCAGATCCCTCATTCCCTCCCAGTCCCTCCCTCCCTCATCTCCACCGTGCCCCTTGCCAAGTCCACTCAATTTAAATAGCCACAGTCTCCTTAATACCTAAAGACCCAACAAAAAAAGAGAGCCTCAGACTTATCTCTCTTATGAACATTGATGCAAAAATACTCAATAAAACACTTACAAACAGAATCTAAGAATATATCAAAGATATCAGCCACGATTACCAAGCAGGCATCATCCCAGGCATGCAAGGGTGTTTCAAGTTACAGAAATCCATCAATGTAATCCAACACATAAACATACTGAAAGAGAAAAAAAAAAAAAAACATGATCATCTCCTTAGATGCTGAAAAGCATTTGACAAAGTCCAACACCCATTCATGTTTAAAGTCTTGGAGAGATCAGGGATACAAGGCACATATCTAAACATAGTAAAGGCGATATACAGCAAGCCTATAGTCAACATGAAACTCAATGGAGAGAAACTTAAATTGATCCCACTATAATCAGGGACAAGGCAAAACTGCCCACTCTCTCCATATCTCTTCAATTTAGTACATCAAGTCCTATCTAATGCCATAAGACAACTAACGGAGATCAAGGGGATACAAATCAGAAAGGAAGAGGTCAAAGTTTCACTATTTGCAGATGATTTGATAGTATATATGAGCAACCCCAAAAATCCAACCAGAGAACTCCTGTAGCTGATAAACACCTTCTGTGACTGGAAACAAAATCAACTCAAAAAAATCATAAACCCTCTTGTTTACCCAAAACAAAAGGGCCAGGGCTGAGAAAGAAATCAGGGAAACAACAGGCTTCACAATAGCCACTAATAACATAAGGTACCTTGGGGTAACTCCAACCAAGCAAATGAAAGACCTGTTTGAAAAAAAAACTTCAATCTCTGAAGAAAGAAATTGAAGAAGATAAGATAGAAAGTTCTCCAGTGCTCATCGATTGGTAGGATTAACATAGTGAAAATGGCCATCCTGCCAAAAGCAATCTACAGATTCAATGCAATTCCCATCAAAATACCAACATAATTCTTTAAGGACCTTGAAAGAAAGATTCTCATTTTCATATGGAGAAACAAAAAACCCACAATCTCCACAACTATCCTCTACAACAACAGATCATCTGGAGGTATCTCCATCCCTGAACACAAGGTATACTATAGAGCAATAGCAGTAAAAACTGCATTGTATTGGCATAGAAACAAAAACGAAGGATCAATGGAACCGAACAGAAGACCCAGAAATAAACCCACACACCTATATGAATACTTGATTTTTGAAAAAGAAGCCAAAACCATTCAATTCAAAAAGACAGCATCTTCAAAAAATGGTGTTGGGTCAACTTGATATCTACATGCAGTAACATGAAAATAGATCCATATTAATCACTCTGCACAAAACTAAAGTCCAAGTTTATCAAAGACCTCAACATTAAACCAGATACACTAAATGGGTTAGAAGAAAAAGTGAGGAAGAGCTAGAACTCATGGGCACAGGAGACAACTTCCTGAACAGAACACCAACAACACAGGCTTTAAGAGCAACAGTCAATAAATAGGACCTTATGAAACTGAAAAGCTTCTTTTAAGCAAAGGACACTGTCATCAAAACAAAACGACAGCTTACAGACTGGGAAAGGATCTTCACCAACCCTATATCTGACAGAGGGCTGATATCCAGTATATATAAAGAACTAAAGAAGTTAAAAAACAATAAATCAAGCAATCCAATTAAAAAATGGGGTACAGAAATATACAGAAAATTCTCTGTAGAGGAAAATAGAATGGCAGAGAAACACTTAAAGAGTTGCTCAACATCCTTAGCCATCAGGGAGATGCAAATTAAAATGAACCTAAGATTTTACCTTACACCCATCAAAATGGCTAAAATCAAAAACTCAAATGACAACACATGCTGGAGAGTTGTGGAGAAAGGGGAACACTCTTCTATTGCTGGTGGTAATGTAACCTGGTACAACCACTTTGGAAATCAATCTGGTGCTTTTTCATACAATTAGGAATGGTGCTTCCTCAAGACTAGGCTATATACCACCCCTAGTTAGATATCCAAAAGATGTTCAAGTACACAACAAGGACATTTGCTCAACCATGTTTGTAACAGCTTTATTTGTAATAGCCAGAACCTGGAAACAACCTAGATGTCCATCAAAGGGGGAATCAATAAAAACAGTTTTATTTTTACATAATGGAATACTATTCAGCTTTTAAAAATTAGGAAAATATGAAATTTGCAGGCAAATGTTGGGATCTAGAAAAGATCATCCTCAGTGAGGCATCCCAGAAGAAGAAAGACACACATGGTACATACTCACTTATATAGATTTATAAGTTATGATAAACATAATTAAGTGTATACACCTAAAGAAGATAAACAAGAAAGGGGACCCTGAGTAAGATGATCAATCCTCACTTAGAAAGACAAATGGCATGAACATAGGAAGTAGGAGAAAACAGGTAACATGACAAATAACAGGACAGGAACCTACCATAGAGGGCCTCTGAGAGACTCTACCTAGCAGTGTAACAAAGCAGATACTGAGACTCATAATCAAACCTTCGGCAGAGTACAGGGAATCATATGAAAGAAGGGGGAGTTAATATGACCTGGAGAAGATAGGAGCTCCACAAGGACCAAATATATCTTGGCACAGGGGTCTTATAAAAGACTGTTTCTCCAACCAAGGACCATTTATGGATATAACCTGAGACCTCTACTCAGATGTAGCCAATGGTAGCTCAGTAACCAAGTCGGTTTTCCTTAATAAGGGGAACAGGAGCTATTTTTGACATGAACTCAATGGTAAGCTCTTTGACCTCTCCACCCCCCAAGGGAAGAGCAGCCCTGCTAGGCCACAAAGAAGGACTTTTCAGCCATTCCAGGAGATACCTGATAAAACAAGGTCAGTTGAAAGGAGAGAAGGTCCTCAACAATCAGTGGACTTGGAAAGGGGCAGGGAGGACATGAAGGAGTGAGGGTGGGATTGGGAGGGAATGAGGGGACAGAAACAGATGGGATACAGAGTTAATAAAATGTAATTAATAATAAAAATTAAAACATGCTGGGCCTTAAATCAAAGATTAATAGATTATTTTAAACTTATTATTTAATTATGCTTTACACTAAGAATTAATCTCATTCAACCCTAGAATCTTGCTCATTCAAAAAATAAAAAGAATTATGTTGCTTTTTTTAATTTTATTTTTTTCTTATCAGTTTCATTTTCTTTTTTTTTCTTTATTTTTATTTTTAGTTACAATTTGTTAACTCTGTGTCCCAGCTGTATCCCGCTCCCTCATTCCCTCCCCCTCCCCAACTCCCTCCCTGGTCTCCTCCCTGCCCCTTTCCAAGTCCACTGATAGGGGAGGACCTCCTCCCCTTTCATTTGACCTTGTTTTATCAGGTATCTTCAAGGCTGGCTGCAAAGTCCTTCTCTGTGGCCTAACAGGACTGCTCCTCCCCTGTGGGGGGGGGGGAGGACAAAGAGCCTGCCCTTGAGATCCTGTTAGAAATAGTCCTTGTTCCCCTTACTTTGGAAAACTACTTGGTTACTGAGCTACCACGGACCACATCCCAGCAGAAGTTCTATGTTGTATCCATAGATGGTCCTTGGTTGAGTGTCAGTCTCAGAAAAGGCCCTGTGCCTGGATATATTTGGTCCTTGTAGAGCTCCTATCCTTTCCATATCATACTAACTCCCCTTCTTTCATATGATTCCCTGCACTCTGCCATGGTTTGGTTATGAGTCTTAGTGTCTGCTTTGAAACACTGCTAGGTAGAGTCTTTCAGATGCCTTTTGCGGTAGACTCCTGTCATACATTCAATGCTGAGTGAAGTATCCCAGAAGGAGAAAGACAAACTTGGTATATACTCACTTATATAGACCTACAAGATATGATAAACATAATGAAATCTACAAACCTAAAGAAGATAATCAAGTAAGTGGACATGGGTGAAGATGATCAATCCTCATTTAGAAAGACAAATGGGATGTGCATTGAATGTATGACAGGAGTCTACCGCAAAAGGCATCTGAAAGACAGTTTCATTTTTTTTTGAATTTTATTTTTTTCTTATCAGTTACATTTTATTAACTCTGTATCCCAACCATGTCCCGATCCCTCATTCCCTCCCAGTCTCTCCCTCCCTCTCTCATCACCACCGTGCCCCTTGCCAAGTCCACTAATAGGGGGGACCTCCTCCCCATTCATCTGATCCTGTTTTATCAGGTATCTTCAGGACTGGCTGCAAAGCCCTCCTCTGTGGCCTAACAGGACTCCTCCTCCCTTAGGGAATGGGGAGGTCAAAGAGCCAGTCATTGAGTTCCTGTTGGAGTTCCCCTCACTATGGGAAACCAATTGGTTACTGAGCTACCACAGGCTACATTTGAGCAGAGGTTCTAGGTTATATCCATACATGGTCCTTGGTTGAATGTCAGAAAAGATCCTGTGCCCAGATATATTTGGTCCTTATGGAGCTCCTATCCTTTCCCCATCATACTAACTCCCCTTCTTTCATATGATTCCCTGTACTCTGCCAAAGATCATCCTGAGTGAAATATCCCAGAAGGAGAAAGACAAACATGGTATATACTCACTTATATAGACCTATAAGATATGATAAACATAATGAAATCTATACACCTAAAAAAGATAATCAAGAGAGCGGACATGGGGTAAGATGATCAATCCTCATTTAGAAAGACAGTTTCATTTTATTAACTCTGTATCCCAGCTGTTTCCCGCTCCCTCATTCCCTCCCAATCCCACCCTCCCTCCCTCATCTCCACCCTCCCTCGTCTCCACCCTGCCCCTTTCCAAGTCCACTGATAGGAGAGGACCTCCTCCCCATTCATCTGATCCTGTTTTATTAGATATCTTCAGGACTGGCTGCAAAGTCCTCCTCTGTGGCCTAACAGAACTGCTCCTCCTTGGGGAGTGGGGAGGTCAAAGAGCCAGCCACTGAGTTCCTGTTAGAAAGAGTCCTTGTTCCCCTTACTATGGGAAATGTGAATTGCATTGAGTCTGTAGATTGCTTTTGGCAGAACGGCCATTTTCACTATGTTAATCCTACCGATCCATGAGCACTGGAGATCGTTTCATCTTCTGAGATCGTCTTGAATTTCTTTTTACAGAGACTTGACTTTTTTTTCAAACAGGTCTTTTACTTGCTTCGTTAAAGTCACATAAGACAGGAGCATACCACAGAGGGCCTCTGAAAGACTCTCTGGAGCAGTGTATCAAAGCAGATGCTGAGACTCATAACCAAACCTTCGGCAGAGTGCTGAGAATCATATGAAAGAAGGGGGAGTTAGTATGACCTGGAGAGGACAGGAGCTCCACAAGGACCAAATATATCCGGGTACAGGGGTCTTTTCTGAGACTGTTTCTCCAACCAAGGACCGTGCAAGGATATAACCTACAACCTGCTCGGATGTAGCCCATGGTAACTCAGTATCCAAGTGGATACCCCAGAAAGGGGAACAGAGACTGTCTCTGACATGAAGTCAATGGCTGCCTCTTTGCCCCACCCCCACCATGAGGGAGGAGCAGCCTTGCTAGGCCATAGAGGAGGACATTGCAGCCAGTCCTGAAGAGACCTGATAAGCTAGGGTCAAATGAAAGGGGAAGAGCACATCCCCTATCAGTGGACTTAGAGAGGGGCAGGGAGAAGATGAGGGAGGGAGGGTGGGATTAGGAGGGAATGGGGGAGTGGGCTACAGATGGGATACAAAGTTAATAAACTGTAACTAATATAAAATATGAAAAATAATTAAAAATAGGTATAATAATATAAGATGAAACAATAAAATAGATTATCTTACAATGAGAAATAATTAAAGGGAGGTATTGATAGTCATACTAATTGAAGCAGATGGTTCAAGTAGCATGGGAAATTATAAGGAACAGAATAGGCTGACCAACTTGACTCATAGTATAAGAGGAATCCTCAGGGATGAATATTTAGAAGATATGGATTAAAACTAAGAAAATATTTTTTAAAGCTTTACTATTTAAACAAGCAAAGCAAAACAATCAGAGACTATTATACAAACAGTAGATAAAAAAGGTATTAAAATAAGAGGGCTGAAGAGATGGCTCAGAGGTTAAGAGCACTGGCTCCTCTTCCAGAGGTCCTGAGTTCAATTCCCAGCACCCACATGGTGGCTCACAGCCATCAAGAGTGAGATCTGGTGCTCTCTTCTGGCCTGCAGGCATACATGCAGGCAGAATGCTGTATAAATAAATAAATCTTTTAAAAAAGAAGATATTTAAGCACAATATAGGTGAGAAAAGGATTCATCTTAAAGCGTGAGACTGTCCTTTTTTTATCCTTTTGGCAGTTGCCACTATATGGCCAGTGGATCAGCTGGTTGAGTTAGCAGGGGCTTGGAATTTCTTCTCATTGTTTAGTTGCCAGCTATACTTTGTTTCAGATAACATATGCATGGTAAAAATATAATAAATACTTGAACAAAAGCACAATGTATTGCAAAATCTGAGAATATTAAACTCATCTTTTCAAATAACCTCAGATCTTGAAATCAGAAGTGGCATAAGAACATTGCGGCTAAACCTCACACATTTAGTAGATTTATTGACTTCTAATTGCTATGTCAATAAATAATTTAAAAAATTTAACTACATTAATATTAACATTTAAAAATATTCTATATTCTATTGTTTATCTTGACATCCACCCTTGATCATTGAGATATTTTAAGTAATAAGAAGGAAATGTGATTATAAACCAGTTTGATATTTAAAAAATAATGAGAAATAACTATAACAAAGTGAAGTTGTATGTTACTTTATGAACTTTTATTCTTTCTTTATGACTTGCAGTATGATTGGTGAGAAATCACAGTGTCCCTTGAGACTAAGTGTCATAACTCCTCATTTATGGATAATATTTATGAGATCAGTTCAGTAATGAAGATAAAAATGTGAGAATTCAATTTTACCAGTTAAGGACAAATAATAATCTTTTTTGTTCCTTTGCTTTATTCCTAATATTTTACCACACAGGACTTCAGTTTTAGAGAAGCTTAAATATTTGACTACATATTGTGATTTGAATAAGAATGCCTCCCATAGGCTCATATGTTTTAATGCCTTGTCCCTGGTTTGTAGAACTGTTTTGGAAGAAATAAGAGGTTTGACCATTTTGGAGGAGAGATGTCACTGAGGGTGGACGTTGAGGCTGTAAAGCTCCTCTTCCTCCCACTTAGCAATCCCTTCCTGCTCCTCTTCCATTCTCGCTGCCTCTGACATTTTTAAATCAGAATTTAAGCTCTCAACTATTGACCCAGCACTGGGCTTGTCTGTCTACTATCATCTCTTTGTTACGATGACCACAGATATTCTCCCTTTGGAATCATGACGCCCCAAAATTACTTCTTTTATCATAAGTTTCCTTGGTTATATATTTTGTCATTGATAGAAAAGTGACTAAGATATAGATATACATGAATATTTTGTATATCAGGTAAGTGCCTTGGCTTTGTTACCTTCTACACATGAATGCTAAGACAAAGTAATTATATATCCATCTCTGTCTTATCTAGAACTATTATACCCACTACTAAAAGGGCTTCCACAAATTATAAAATACCCTTCTTTTCAGAGACTGTAAAATTCATAGTTAATGTACCACATTTTATTTTTCCTTTCATAATGTGATGGATACTTAAGTCATTTAAATTTTCGTGTGTATTTTAGCTATTACTACAGTAAATATGGACCAATAACTGTGTTCTGTGTATTATATGGACAACTAAGAAGCAGATGGATACAGGAGCCTAAGTGCCGCACACCCTGATGACATCACTAAATTAAACCCTCAAGGTTGATCACAGAAATTCAGAAAACAGAGATCCTTCGTAAAGACTGAAAAGAAGATTTTGATGTGAGGTAGATAGAGACTGACCAATGGACACTGAGTTAAAATTCACTACGTACGAAAAGGAGATATGTGCTATTGAAAATTAGGGTGCCTATAAAAAAAAACTGGAAGAAAGAAGAAAAAATTTGGATTATCTCTACTCCCAAGAAATGGGTTTAAGAAAAAAAAAATGATTAACCTGAATTCAATAACAAACAATGAATTATACACTAAA
The DNA here is from genome assembly GCF_907164565.1 of Psammomys obesus. Lineage (NCBI taxonomy): Eukaryota > Metazoa > Chordata > Mammalia > Rodentia > Muridae > Psammomys > Psammomys obesus. The sequence goes on along the minus strand of NW_026594428.1, from coordinate 2,104,270 downwards.
ACATTTCACAAACTTAGAGTATGTACTAGTTTAATGTTTCCGAGTGTGAGATAAAAAGAAAATGATTTTGCATCTATTCTATTTACATTTAAGTTTTGAGTTTATATTTAAGATTACTTAAATAGTTAAGCCACCTGTGATACACAGAATTCTCATCTAAGCCTTGAACAAACCCTGCAAACATAAATAACATCTTTCCAGTGATATGGCTTACTTCATGTGCTAACTATGAAAGCATTTGACTGGTTCTGTTAAATTCCCCACTATGCTAATTTATGTGTACTAAAGTCATTATATAGGACTTTAAAATAGAGTTTGGGACTTTCAAAAGGGACAAACTCTTTCTCTCCTGTTTGTATTGGTGCACTTCTATATTGTACTACTACAGTAGATTTCAGAGACAACCTGTAACAGAAGAGGGTAAGTCATAAGAACTGCAATGCCCCCAGCAAATGTACAGTAAAGAGCCTTATCCCTACAGGGAAATAACTGCAGGTCACAGTATGAGTGATCCTGGTGGCAGAATAGTCTCTAAACAAGTCTACAATTGAGAATACAATATAGCTGTGCTCTTGGCAGCAATCTCAGGAGATTCTGAGTGATTCATCCATTGAAGCTATGCCTAGCTTCTGACTAATAGAAACTCTCAGATAGTAAATTGTGTTGCCTTAAAAAGACTCTACACTTCTGCAAATTTGCATGCTGTGTAAAGTTAATGGAGATATAATACATAAATGTGTCAGCTGGATGTGGTTGTGTAAGCCATTATTTACAGTACTCAGGGAGGCTGGAGCAGTCAATTCACTGTGAGTTCAAGGCCAGCCTGGTCTACAAAGTAAGTCCAGGACAGCCAAGACTACACAGAGAAATCCTGTCTCAACAAACCAAAGAAATAAAAATTAAAATAAAAAACACCCAACAAACCAAATATTATTTTCTATAAATCATTATAACTATGTGTAAGGGAAATACTGATTTTACTTTTTATAGTGTAATGCTCAGCTTGTCTTTCTTATGTCATAATTTATCTAGAATCAGCAAAGATGAGAATATCAAGATCTCATAGAAAAGCAAACATAGTTAATATTGAATGTTGTATTCCGCTACTAAGGTTATCCTTCATTACCAGAAAGCCCTGAGCTCGGCAAATTGAGGACTCCCTTTGTCAGCAAAGCTTCTCTTTGCTGCCTGATCCAGGGAGGTTGAATCCACACAACCTTTACCTGAGGAACATCACTTAGTCCTTAGAGAAATTACAGGTTCAGCTCCCTTTCTTTTGATAGAACCTATTCTATTAAACAAAAACCTGTTCTATCAAAAGAAAAAAGCACCTGGTGTCCATGAAATGCTTCTACATGTTAAGGAGGCATCTCAGTACCTCAGCCTTTCAGCCAATGACATTTGCCCATCTTTGAAATCTCTACACCATCTCCAAAATTCTTCACCAATAAAATTGACCTGTCTCCCTGCAGCTGATCTAGGAAAGTTCATTCCTTCCAAAGGGCCACTGAACACCTAGATCATTGCTTCTGCTCCCTTATTCCTGAGGACAAGGCCCCAGGAATAAGGGAGAGCTACAGTCTTGAAAGATTAAATTAGCTGTTGTCCCTAAGATTAGAAAAAAAATTACAACTCTACCAGGAGAATCAAATAAGAGAAAGAAAACAAGATTGTTTAATATAACTTTAGAAAAAAGTTCAGGGATCCAAGATGGCAGCAACTAGCATGCATCATACCTGAGGTGCACAGGATCCACAACACCTAAATTTATGAGTGGAGGGGCAGCTATAGCCAGAACATCAACACTGAGGTTTTCTGGGCAAGAGGGGACACCAATGAGCTAGGACAGTTTGCATCCATGTCACTTGTGGATGTCTCCTGGGTCTGAGAGTGGTAAATATTCCACCACTCTGCAGTTTGCCTTGCCTAAAGCACATGCTTTCCTGCTCCTCTGAGGCAGCAGTGGCTGCTGCAAGCAGGAGTCTCCCTGCTCCATGACAGAGATAGCAGAGGTGGCTGCCCCAAGTAATGGTCTCCCTGCCTGGCTGCCAAACAGCAGACACCACTGGCTGACAGATCTCCTACACTTTCTTTTTCCCCTGGGGACACAAATATCTGAGTAGAGAACGGGGGTGGGGGGATCCCTGTGTATTCTCCATAGGCCTGATAACAAGGGGGTGAGCCTTCAAGTGAATGCTCAAAGAACCCCTCCAGGGTCCCTTTACTCTAGCAACAAGACATCTGATCCATCCCACCAACACTTCCACTGTGTGAAACTTAGGGATACTTGGGACAGCTTCCTCAACACTGAAGTCCCTGTTCTGTGGGGCCACTAGTGGATTCCAGGCAAACAATTCCTAGAGCAAAGATGGTGCAACCCAGACAGATCTGAATACCTGGGATGACAGTACAACAGGCCTGTGGGCCACTGAGGAATTCAGGGCATCCATGCATAGGCATTGCACCCTCAGAAGGCACCAGCACCCCAACCTGAGAATATGTTCCACATTTTCCAGGCATCTACACCCTCTAGCACCCTGTCCTCAAGGCATACTTTCACTTTCACACACACTCCTGCAATTGTGCCTATGCACCTATAACATTCTTCCCTTAGCTTCAGCTGAAACACCAACATCCACTCTCCAACCAGTGGACCTCTCTCATCTTCCTGAAGAATACTCCAGAACTCAGAGACAGACAGACCCCGTCTGAAGTATAGACTCCAAGAACAAACAGCAAAGGTTCCAGATAGCAGATGGCTAGAGGTCGGCCGAAGAACACATCCAACAAAAATCAGGACATCATGGTTTCACCAGCAAAAACCCAAAATCAATGGATATGCTAATTCATCGGAAACACAGGAAAGTGATCTCAAATCTATACTTATCCAGTTATTAGAGACACATAAAGAGGAAACAAACACAGCTCTCAAAGAAGTATAGGCAAATACAGCCAAATAAATAGAGGCATGTGTAGAGGCACAAATAGAGGCCTATAGGGAGTAAATGAACAACAACAATAACAACAAAAAAATAGAGGCCTTCATGGAAAAACAGGAATGCACATTCAAATAGCTGAAGGAAAAGGTGCAAGACATGAAAACAGAATTAGAATCAATAAAGAAAACACAAACAGAGAAATCCCTGGAGCTGGAGAACTTAGAGAAAAGATCAGGAACCACAGAGGTAAACATCACCAACAGAATACAGGAGATGGAAGAGAGAATCCCAGGTCCTGAAGATACAATTGCAGAAATTGATATATCTCTCAAAAATAAAATTAGAAAAGTTCCAAACACAAAACATCCAAGAAAACAAGGGTGCCAAAAAATGAATAATAGGAATAAATAGATGATTATAGATGAAAAAGAAGATTACAGGCTCCAAGGTCCAGAAAATATTTTTTAATAAAATCACAGAAGAATTTTTTCCAACCTAAGGAAAGAGATGTCCATAAACATACAAGAAGTCTACAGAATACCAAATAGACTAGACAAGAAAAGAAACTCCTAGTGAGGAGTTTTGACTATGCACATCATAGTCAAAACACTAAATCTACAGAACAAAGAAAAATATTAAAAGCAGCAAGGGAAAAAGGCCAAATAACATAAAGGTAGACCTATCAGAAGCACACCAGACTTCTCAACACAAACTATCCTAGATAAGATTAATAATTGGGAAAAGTGATAGATACAGTTTAGGCATAAAAAAAGAAATGATTGAACATATTAGAAAATACTTGATAAAACTATGTCTCCTGAGCAGAGTAGCTCACAACTATCTTAGCTATTAGATTTGCTGCAGGGGTGGAAGAGTTTGGCCATACATGGTGAGTTATAGAATGTATACAAGGAGATTTCTTGTTTCCCAAACAAAAGAAAATTTAAACTACATAAAACAACAATAACATCTTCAACTATTGAAAGCACAAGGAATAATGGAAACAGTAAAATGCCCAACTTTAAATTACACTACAAAACCCTAGTTAATCAAACCAGCATGATACTTCAAAAAAATAAAAGATCAATGGGACAGAACATCTAAAATATACTTAAACAGCCAGAGTAGCTTGACTTTGACAAAACTGAGAAAAACATATATGAGGGAAATGACAGGCTTTTCCCACATAGAAAAGTCTGTTTCCTTAAAATATAATTCTAGGAAAGCTAGACATCTTCATTTAGAAGAATAAAAATAGATTCTGTCTCTCACCCTGTATATAAATCAATATAAAATGGACCAGTCTGTGATGTATGATTAGAAATTCTGATCATGTTAGAGGAAAACAGGAAAAGCATAAAAAGCACAGGCATACACAAGAACTTGAAAAGCCAATAGCTTAGGAAATAATATAACGTGTTGACAAAATGGAATGCATGAAATCATTAACAGTTAACTGAGTTCAAAAACACCCTTTAGAGTAGGAAAACAATTTACCTGATAAACATCTGATAAATAATTAATAGCTAGAATACAATGATCACAGTGCAAACTAAATATCAAATAATCAAAACATAAATAATGGAATATATAGTCCTCCCAAATATGGAGTAGAAGTTGTACTAAAAAAACGTAAAGGGGATCCAAAGACATCCATGGAGGGTCACCTGTTCTCTGAGAAGAAAGGGAAGGGGCCATAGGTAGAGGGCAGAAGAGGTGAAAGGGACAGACTTTGGGAAGAGAACGAAGAAAAAGTTCTGATCCAGATGTAAGGTTAATGAAGCAATTAATGATTGAAAAAAATGTGAAAGATGCCAGGGGCGAGGAGTTGTACACAGTTAATACCAGGATACCAGGACTGGCGGCTATAGGTGTCTGTCTGTAAGTTTCAGGCCAACCTTGTCTACAGAGCTAGTTTCCGGACAGCCAAGACTATACAAAGAAATCCTTTCAAAAAAAAAAAGAAAGTATTTCCATATCCTTTCCTTTCCTATCAAAGAAGGCAAGATTGAAACTACATTGAGATCCCGTTTCACCTCAGTAAGAAATGGCAGTCAATAAAAGGCAATCAAGCAAACAAAGCAAGAACTGTGACTGAGAAAATAATATCTAAGAAGGTGACCATTTGCAAGAGAAAAATAGAAAAAAAATAATATATGATTTGGTCTGGAGGGAAATTAAATTGTTGAAGGATATAGCTTCATAGGAATTGATCAAAATCTAAATAGCTGTTCAGATAAGGCTTAAGGCAGGCTTTCATTTCTATAGGCAACTAGAAGAACCAAGACATCCTCCATCCTGCTGAGAGTGGCATAACTATATTGACTATATTAGGAGAGATATTTCCTCACAATAGGAAGTGAAGTGCCTGGTACTTCCATGATCAGTCTGTGTTCCAGCAAAATATTCGTCTGAGTCTAAGCATAACAATTTTCATCTTCCCAATCCTAAAGTAAATCTCTGATGAAGGTTAAGGTTGTTTCTGAGTTTCTGAAACAAAAAAGTTAGGGAATATGACTGACATTTGTGGATTTAAAGTACATAATAAACCAATTTTATCAAATATTAGAGTGGTTTTACCTGCTTACTTATTTGTTTGGCATAGTTGTTGTTGTTGTTATTTTTTTAGGTTTTTTTTTTTTCCATTCTTTCACTTTAAGGAGTTGCCTACCTTTTGGGAGAAGATGAGCTTCTGAGGACAACAGAAAAAAGGATTTGCTTTCTTAATCCATTCAAAAGGCCTGTGTCTATTGGTTGGAAAAATAAAGCCAATAAAGTTAGAAGTTATTGTTGAAGGATGTGAATAAATTGAAGACTTTAGGTTGTTGTTTTCAATTTGCATTGTTAGTCATGAATTATATTTCATTAAAGCTACAGCTGGGATACAAAGTAAATAAACTCTAATTAATATAAAAAATAAAATTTAATTGAAAAAAGTATAACTTCTTTTTCTCTCTTGAGTCTGTTGATCTCTTTGTATCATCTCTTCATCTTGAATTATTCTGTATTACTCTTTAACATTTTCTTGGTAGACATTATGTTTTTTGTTGTTTGTATCATGACTTTTTTTTTACTAATTCTACAATGAAATATAGTTTTCCTAGGTACAGTAGTCAAGGTTGGCAGTCATTTAGAACTTAGAGCACAACACTTTTGTCTTTCAAAGTTTCCATTGAGAAACCCAGTTATTGATATGGGTTTTCCTTTAAATGTGACTGGTAGTTTCCTTTTGTTTGTTTTTTTTTGTTTGTTTGTTTTGTTTGTTTGTTTTGTTTTTTGCTTGTTTGCTCTTGCTTTTATTTTGCCTGAAGCTATCAACACTTTTTAAAAAAAAAAAAATACCATGGGGTGAGGTATTTGTTTGCATGCTTGTTTGTTGGCTCTTGTCTATTTGTGTTCTGTGTTCTTTCTGTATCTTTACGGGTACCACTTTCTTTAGTATAGGGACATTTTTATTATGTTGTTAGGCTATTCTCTAATGCTTATCTTTACTGCTTCAACCTCTAAGGACTGAGATTACTGGTGTGTAGTGTCAGATCGGACCTTAAATGGCTTTTATTCTAGATCTGTCTGCTGGATTTTTCTTTTCTTTTCAGTTTATGTTTACTTAGCAACTTTTCCACTTATTCTAATGAATGAATATCCAAAATAACTTACTTAAAGATAGCAGTTTTTGCAATCCTTTTAAAAAATAGACATACTAGAGTAAAAGATAAGGATATCTTTATATCTTATGTCATTATCATGAGTTTAAGATATCTGTTATAATTATGCAGATTTAATAATAATTTCTCATATCACTCTGTAGAAAAATGGTGTGTTAAAATTCCATGAGATTGAACATTTTTTTTATTTCACTCTAAGTCTTCCATAATATCTTCTATCTAATTTTTATTTTTATTTTTTTTTTATTTTTTTTTATTTTTTCTTTTTAGTTACATTTTGTTAACTCTGTGTCCCAGCTGTATCCCGCTCCCTCATTCCCTCCCCAACCCCACACTCCCTCCCTGGTCTCCTCCCTGCCCCTTTCCAAGTCCCCTGATAGGGGAGGACCTCCTCCCCTTTCATCTGTCCCTGTTTTATCAGGTATCTTCAGGGCTGGCTACCAAGTCCTCCTCTGTGGCCTAACAGACTGCTCCTCCCCTAGGGGGAGGTGTCAAACAGCCTGCCCTTGAGATCCTGTTAGAAATAGTCCGTGTCCCCCTTACTTTGGAAAACTACTTGGTTACTGAGCTACCACAGGCCACATCCGAGCAGAAGTTCTAGGTTATATCCATAGATGGTCCTTGGTTGAGTTTCAGTCTCAGAAAAGACCCTGTGCCCAGATATATTAAGTCAAGATCAGGTAGAAAGACTGAATAGTCCTATATCTCCCAAGGAAATAGAAGCAGTCATTAACAGTCTCCCCTCCAAAAAAAGCCCTGGACCAGATGGCTTCAGCGCAGAATTCTACAAGACCTTCAAAGAAGTACTAACACCAATTCTCCTCAAACTATTCCATAAAATAGAAACAGAAGGAACACTACCAAACTCATTCTATGAAGCCACAGTCACTTTGATACCTAAACCACACAAAGATCCAACAAAAAAAGAGAACTTCAGACCTATCTCTCTTATGAACATTGATGCAAAAATACTCAATAAAATACTTGCAAACCGAATCCAAGAACACATCAAAGATATCATCCACCATGACCAAGTAGGCTTCATCCCAGGAATGCAAGGGTGGTTCAACATACGGAAATCCATCAATGTAATCCACCACATAAACAAAATGAAGGAGAAAAACCACATGATCATCTCCTTAGATGCTGAAAAAGCATTTGACAAAGTCCAGCACCCATTTATGTTTAAAGTCTTGGAGAGATCAGGGATACAAGGCACATACC
>NW_026594428.1:2045020-2071442 GCF_907164565.1 Psammomys obesus | reverse complement strand
TATGCCCCAAATACAAGAGCACCTACATTCGTAAATGAAACAATATTGTTGTACATTGTACACAATGGAATACTACTCAGCTATTAAAAACAAGGAAGTTAGGGAATTTGCAGGAAAATGGTGGGAACTAGAAAAAAATCATCTTGAGTGAGGTAACACAGAAACAGAAATATGCACATGGTATATACTCACTTGTAAGTGGTTACTAGAATATAATACAGGGTAAACATTGTAAAATCTATAGTTATTAAGAACCTAAAGAACAAGGAGTACCCAAGGGAAGAGGCTTAATCCTCATTCAGAAGGGCAAACAAGATAGACATCAAAAACAGGAGAAGACAGAGTACAGGACAGCAGCTTACCATAGAGGGCCTCTAAAAGACTCTACTCATGGGGGTATCAAAGCAGATGCTGTGACTCATAGTCAAACTTTGAGCAGAGTGCAGAGCATCTTAAAGAAGAAGGGGAAGATCAAAAAACCTGGAGGGGACAGAAGCTCCACAAGGGGAACAACAGAAACAAAAACCAAAACCAAAAATCTCTGCCCAGGAGAGCCTGCAGAGCCTGATGAATCAACCACAGATCATGCCTGGAGAGGACCTAGATCTCAACAGGGGCTCAGATGTAGCCCATGGCCAGCTCAATCTCCATGGGTGTATCCTAGTAAGGAAAGCAGTGGTAGTCACTGCCATTAACTTGGTTGTGTGCTCTTTGATAACCTCCCCCTTGGTAAAGTGGGATTCCTGGGCCACAGAGAAAAAGGATCCACACTTGGTTGATGAGACTGGGATCAGATAATAGGGGAGGAGGACTTCTCATTCAGTAGACTATGAGGGGACATAGGGGGATAATAGGGAAGAAGGGCAGGACCTGGAGAAAATGAGGAAAAACATTGTGAGCTTTTTTCTCTCACTATATCTTTCTCTTCTTTCTCTTTTATTATATTTTTATTTCTATGAGAACTTATGATGGCATTTTTTTTTTTTTGCTGTTCAATCTACTTTTTTTATTTTATTTTTTTCTCATCAGTTACATTTTATTAACTCTGTATCCCAGCCGTGTCCCGATCCCTCGTTCCCTCCCAGTCCCTCCCTCCCTCCCTCATCTCCACCGTGCCCCTTGCCAAGTCCACTGATAGGGGGACCTCCTCCCCATTCATCTGATCCTGTTTTATCAGGTATCTTCAGGACTGGCTGCAAAGCTCTCCTCTGTGGCCTAACAGGACTGCTCCTCCCTTGGGGGGTGGGGAGGCCAAAGAGCCAGTCATTGAGTTCCTGTTAGGAATAGTCCTTGTTCCCCTCACTATGGGAAACCAATTGGTTACTGAGCTACCACAGGCTACATCTGAGCAGAGGTACTGAACACATTTGAAAGACTCTAACTAGCAGTGTTTCAAAGCAAAGACTCATGACCAAACCTTTGGCAGGGTACAGGGAATCATAAGAAAGAAGGGGAGGAAAGGATAGGAGCTCCACAAGGACCAAATATATACGGGCACAGGGTCTTTTTTGTTGTTGTTTAACAGAACATAACAAAGCAAGGTTATGATTACAGGCTGATTTTTTTTTTGAGGGTGCAGGCTTGAAAAAGCCATTTTAATTGTATTGAAAATTGTCTACTTACAATGTCAATAAAGTAATAAGTGTATGGTATGAGATCTTCATCATTCTTATTTTGCATACTAAAATAATTTTAAAAATCAAGAGAGGCTAAAATCTACAAAGCTATGGGAGACTTCCTGTTGATGAACTGCACATCCTGTAGGTGGAAATTTATCTTAAAATCTGCAGTCTTATGGGAACACACAAGAAACCACAGATTTGCAGAGATCTGTCTTTTTTTTTGTGATGGTGATTAGGGATTTTTCTTCTCTTCTGAAAGAATCACAAGACTTAATGGAAAGGCTCAAAGTATTCTGAATTTATTTTTCTACATGAGATCTATGTGAAGAAGTGAGGGGACAATTATTACCACACATGTTATGGATGAGAGTAAAATACAGTTGAGATTACATACTGTAACAATGGATCACAGAAATCTGGACATGCTGTAATTAAGGGATAAAAATCATGTAGAATAAAACCCACAGAGTACAGAGTAGGAAGGTGAATACACGAAGAAAAGGAGCTCTGATATAATTTCATAGAATTAGTTATTCTAAAATTAGTCACAATAGTTCTTCCTGTAGGAATAGCTTTAATCTCTTTTATGGGACTAATTTTAGATTTATAAGGCCTTTTTTTTTACAATTGAATATAATATTTTTGATGAATAAAAAGAAAATTACACATGAATATCTCTCCATTGATTATTGTAAAGTTAAAAGATACATCAGATATATGGCATTATTAATAAATTAAGGTTGAATAATTTCTATATATAACTCTAATTAGTGGCAGGTTTAGTTGTGAATTAAAACAAAGTCAGCCCTTATTATGAATTTATACTAGGCAAGTTTGGAGACACAGTGAAGCAGTTGCATAGAACTTATAAAATCTTTGTCTTCAAATGAATCTTTTATACTTACCCATTTGGTAGGAACATGGAGCATGATGTGGTTGAGGAAATTCCTAAGACTATATTGAGGTACTGTTTGTAATAATACCAGAATAGGTGGCATGTGAACTGCAAGTTCAACTTTTATGCTGTTAGTCAGCACGTGTCAAATACATGTTAAGTAATTATAGAAATTATGCATGAGACAGACATAGATCAATTATACCTGACAAAACTCCTTGGGGTAAAAGAGAAAAAAAAATGTATACCTTAATTTTATTCCCATGGTTACAGGAAACTGGAAATCATTTGAAAACACATAAAACTTCAAAAAATATTATTTTGAAGCCATGGAGAACATTCCAGTTATGGTTTGTATATTTTATTCAGTCTATGTTTTATACCATACTTAAAATAGTTTGTCTCTTCAGATTTGTTTTTTAAATTTTAGATAATTACCCAACTATCATTATTTTCTGACTATTATTATTATTATTTACAATTTATTCACTTTGTAGCCCAGTTGTAGACCCCTACCTCATCTCCTTCTGATCCCACCCTCCCATTGTTTTCCTCCCCTATCCCTCTTCCTTAGTCCACTGATTGGGGAAGTCTTCCCTGCGGTCTGAACCTAGCTTATCAGGTCCCATCAAGACTGCCTGATTAATCCAATTAAAAATTGGGGTACAGAGCTAAACAGAGAATTCTCAACAGAAGAATGTCAAATGGCAGAGAAACACTTAAAGAAATGCTCAACATCCTTAGTCATCAGGGAAATGCAAATCAAAATGATCCTGGAATTTCACCTTGTACCCATCAGAACAGCTAAGATAAAAAACTCAAGTGACAACACATGCTGGAGAGGATGTAGAGAAAGGGGAACACTCCTCCACTGCTGGTGGGAATGTAAACTTGTACAACCATTTTGGAAATCAGTCTGGCACTTTCTCAGACAATTAGGAATAGTGATACCTGAAGACCTAACTATACCACTCCTAGGCATATATCCGAAAGATGCTCAACCATACAGCAAGGATATTTGCTCAACTATGTCATAGTAATAGCCAGAATCTGAAAACAATCTAGATGTCCTAGAAGTCCCCCAATGAATGGATACAGAAATAGTGCTACATTTACACAACGAAATACTATTTGCTATTAAAAACAAGAAAATCATGAAATTACCCAACTCTTACCTCTGCATCTATGTGAGAATTTTCTATCATCTATCTCTATCTATGTATCTATCTATCATTTATCAATCTATCTCTTATGTATTTATCATCTATCACTTTTCAATCACCTATCTAGTTACATATCATGTATCCATGTATATATTTATCTTTCATCAATCAATCTATCTATCTATCTATCTATCTATCTATCTATCTATCTACCTATCTATCTATCTGTATGCTGAAGTTCAGTTTTGATATGATATCCACAAGTAACTATACCTAATCATTTTAGTATTTAAAAACTCATTTCCTTTCTTATTCATCATTATTCATTTTTGCATGTGAACAATAAGCTTTTATTATTTAGTTTGCATTAGTCTCAAGCTTATTATATTAAGGCATACTACAATCTCACAGTATTTCTTCTGTATATATTAGAGCTAATTGTATTATCACTATGTCATTTTTATTTTACTGAAAAAATCAAGTCATATCTGCCTTTTTGTGGTTATTTACTATTGCATCTAATGTCGTTCTCAGCTTGTCATGTACAGACAGGAATAGGTGCAAAGTTCATCCCTCCAGTGTTAGTAGGACAAGGGGTTTTTACAGATTAGTATTTTATTTGGAATTGTAATTAGGGATCCTTATTCATTGTCCTTATTTTAATATCTCTAGAAGTACAAAAGTTACTGTTGCTTTGTTTTCTTCAAGCTAAGTATGTGGGAAGTTTAGCTGTGGTTAGAAAATCAGATAATATGATATACAAAATTATCAAGGAAAATCAAAGAGATTCCTTAGTATTGTGATGATTCTCTTCCCATCATGTAGAGAGGTAAGGTTAGGATTACCAATAACAGAGTGTAATGTTTCTTTTTCAAGGAGAATTAAGTTTATCATTGTATTTCATCTGCTGATGAGATACTTACTGTATATATTCTTGTCCTGTGCACCTGAGCCCTTTACCTGATATGAATCCTAGATCAAATGTCCTCCTCTGCATACTTCAGCATACCACTTGCTATCAAGCTTCTCTTTGTAAGTTGTAACAATGGAAATAAATGTTGTGATACATTTTATCTGTTCCTTTATGGGAAATCTCCAATTCTAAAGATAATAAGTCAACAAATTATAGCCATAAAACAACTGGACACACCTTAAAGTCCAACTTGTTAAACAGTAATACACCAGCTGCAGAGGAGTTAGGCAGACTTGTTGAAGGTGATCCTTTAACTAGGTTTATGCTTAGCATTGGTTCATGACTCCAACATTTCTAGGTGGAATTTAATAGTTCTAAGAACCAAATTAAGAAAAGTTGTCTTTTCTTTTCACAATTTGTATAATAGTAGAAAAAACAATATGTGATTCTGAATATAATGGAAGCATCTTTGGTATACATAATATATAACATTGATTCAGGTAATGAGAAAAAAAGAGGGAGGAGAGATGAAAGAAAAGAAGGAAGAAAGAAATGTAAACTCAGGTAATGCCTTGATAGATACATATACTCTCCACTTTCCTACATAGTTCTACTTACAAATATTTCCATCTCAAATTTCCTTTCAAAGTTAAAAAAAATCATTGCTCACAATTAATAAGTAAATAGCTAAAGTAAAAATCTAACAGTAGAAAGAATATGAGACAAATATTGAATATCAACATGTTTCTAGCATACACAAACCTTGGATGCAGTCCAGTCCCCCAGTACTACAAAACAAAAAAGTTTAAAAAGTCTTATGAAGTATAAATTGTAGACTAAATATTGGTGAAATATGTTTTTTCAAGAAAAAATTAACATTACAATTAAATATGTTATTCTTATGTAGAAAGTTATATAAATTTTACTATTATTTAAAGTTATAAATGGATTAAGCAGATTTATAAGCAATTTTAAAATTAATATTTCTAAATTTTTGTTAATTTTTCTTCAAACTAAAATTCAATTTTCATGTTTTAACAACCTCATGGTTCTAAAACTAGTACATTAAATTTATTCATGATTTGGTATTTTAGTCTTTCATAATATTTTATCAGGATTTTCTTACTTTCCAGCTATGTAGGAATTTCAAATTTCTATACTTTCAAAAAATATTTGGTAAAACTGTCAAAAGAGCAGGTTGTCTTATTTAATTATATGGTGATATCAAAAGGTGCATCCTTAGCAGAGAAAGACATAAAATAAATTCCTTATTATAATGAATAATGTCTAAGCACCAATATAAAAAATCTTCAGAAAATAGAGTAAAATGCAGTGAAATCGCCTGACAGTGAGGAGGGAAGGAACACTACTGCCCCCAAGTGACCAACCGGAGAGTGCCGCCGTCGAAGCCTCTTGGGAATAGGGAGAAGCAGGGAGGCAAGCTGGTGTTGTTGCTTCAAAATCACGGAGTCCATTTATTGTATGATGTCTTATTATGGTCTAGGCTGGGTTACTGCTTACGTGTTGTTCTAGGAAAAGGCAAACATTTAGAGTTATTTTTATATTGTAGAGATGCGGTAACATCAAATTTTTCACTTATAAATTTACCCTTCATGTTGGTATATGGTAGTTATTGAGGAAAATAATAGTAACAGTAAGAGTAAACCTACACTCAAGTCCCAGTAAGCACAGTTAGCTTAATATTTGACCCTCTGCAAGTTAGGGACTTGCAAAAGACTAATAGTTAACAGTATATCACTGCTTATCTTGAGTATAAAACAATACAATGTTAGCATGTAAACCTGTCTCTATTATAAAGTAGAAATTCATGCTTACTTCATAAATATCCAGGAAATTATTTTCTATTTTAAGATTCAATAACAATTATGAAGGAATGGGCATATTGTCTGGGGTATCATTGTCTGTGCAACCGAATTCTAATAGATTTATAGTATCAATTTTGGTTTTAGGTGATTTTTTTTTTTGTAGAAATTTCCAAAATAAGAGACATGTTAGAGGGCAACAGCCTAAAGATTTTATGATTCTTTTCTAAGTTCTACTAGAGACTTGCTAACTATCTCATTGCAGGTTTTTCTCTCCTTGAGATGAATTTAAATTTAGCTTGAAAAATTAGTTAAAATTTGTGGGGGCAACCTACATTTGTAACTATTAAAGATAGAAGGAGCAGTTATCTGAGGTCAGCCTAGGTTGTAGTTAGGTACTTCTTGTCATGGATGAATTCTTATGTTCAATAGACCATACAATAAAATACTTGTGGGAAATCACTGTGTAATAAGGCACCATGGAATCGGAGAGTGTGTTTTTGCACTATGAATTTGTGACGTCACATCACAAGTGTTGCAAATCATACACCGCTTGACCACCGACAAAATGCTGTGATCTAGCACTATCAGAACAAAGTAAAACACTCCTCACATTACTGATTGGGCTGAGCAAAAGAAATTTATTCCATTGCTGGAGCCCCCAGAAGACAAACGTGGTAACAGGAAAATAGTAATCTTCTGAAGTAATTGCATGAGCCCTTCATCTCTGAAACAAAAGGCTCTAGAAAAATATCTCCATAAATCTCAAACAACTCATGAAGGTGTGATGGACTTCAACATTTTCATAAAGTTTGGACACATTATAATTACAACATAATCAGATAAGCCCTGAACAAATAAATATTGTGAGAATTAAATTTAAATGCACTTTATTTAAATCTCCTAATAAATCATATATATATATATATATATATTAGATTTATTTAAATGAGAGACTTACATATCTAGTATAAGATTGCATTCAA
Organism: Psammomys obesus; assembly: GCF_907164565.1. NCBI lineage: Eukaryota > Metazoa > Chordata > Mammalia > Rodentia > Muridae > Psammomys > Psammomys obesus. The sequence goes on along the minus strand of NW_026594428.1, from coordinate 2,064,040 downwards.
AGAGAAAGCTAAAATTGAGCAAAATTCAGTAAAGAGGAAGTAAATTAAATCTATTGAGTTCTCAAATTAAAATAACTATGGAGCAGAAAGTATCATTAATAATCTAGATCATGTTGTTCTGGGGTCATATCTTTTTACACAGTAGCTTTTGTTTGTTTCTTTAGGTTTTCCAAGATAGGGTTACTCTGTATAGACATGGCTGTCCTGGACTCCATTTGTAGAAAGGCTGGCTTCAAACACACAGAACTGCCTGCCTCTCTCTCCCTGAGTGCTGGGATTACAGGTGTACATCATCATGCCCAGCTACACAGCAGATAATAATAAAAATGTATTTACATTTAGCTTTTCTGTTTATAGTACCTATATTAATTAAGCAATTTTTAGGCTCTGATGTATATCATCAACCCTGCACCTTTATGTCTTCCACATCTATTTATTGTAAATAAAAACTATAGACAGAATTTAAAGGACTGAAATTGTACTTGTTTTCTTGGACACACATTTTTTTTTGCTGTTTTTTTTCTTTAAGTAATCCAATATAACCACAGTTTCCTTAGAATTAACACAGATTTCATTGTTGTATTAGTGAAATGGTAATTTAATTGGGAGCAAGGCTAGAACACAGCTGAAATTCTAGAACTGGAAAGGCTGAGAGACAGAAGCATTATAAATGTTAGCATAACCTGGTCTGCAATGCATGTTTCACCCTATCTAAACCCTGCAGTATATTATACTGTAAAACAAAACAATGTAAAATGAAAATAAAAACAAAACATACACTAAGGTAGCTCTCATTTGCACACAAATATTATTAATACCTATATAAAGTACTAAGTCCTCTGCAAATTTTAGAATTAGAGAGATCCTATAACCAATATGTCATGGATATTGAAGAACGAAAGTAAAATATTAAAGTACCCACATTTCATTGTATGTAAATATATTTGTAAATGTAAAGTTGATTTCTATATTGTGGTAGTTTGAAAAAGATTCACACACATAGGCTCATATACTTTTATGCCTGGTCATGCCTGGTGCTATTTGTGACAGGTTAGGAAGTGTGGTTTTATTGGAGGAAGTGGGTCTCTTGGAGATGGACTGGATGTGGGATATGAAAAGCTCACACCAAGCCCAGTGTTTCTCTCTTCCTTTTGTCTGTGGCTCTAGACGTAGAAATCTCAGCTTCTTCTCCAGCACCATGTATATCTATAGACAGAATTTAAAGGACTGAAAATGTACTTGTTTTCTTGGACACACATTTTTTTTTGCTGTTTTTTTTTTTCTTTAAGTAATCCAATATAACCACAGTTACCTTAGAATTAACACAGATTTTATTGTTGTATTAGTGAAATGGTAATTTAATTGGGAGCAAGGCTAGAACACAACTGAAATTCCAGAACAAATTCCAGAATCTATTGGCATGCCAACATTTTCTCTGCCGAGACGATAACATATTAAACCTCTAAAATTGTAAACAAGATCCAATTAAATACATTTTGTTACAGTTGCCATAACCATGATGTCTTTTCACAGTAATAGAGCATTGATTAATATATATGTATATATATATATGTAATGATTTAAAATATTGTTTTATTCTTAAATAGAAATCAGTATGAATCCTGATAAAAAAATAAATTAAACACAAATTTTTACAACCTGCATTTTACATCAGCAGATAATCTTGCCTTCAAGATAAAAGTGATAGAGCCAGATCTTAGACTATTATGGTGAGAACCCTTTGAATTTAAACACAGAATTATTTATGATTAAGTGATTATTAAATAATATGTTTGAAGTCAGAGTATCAGAAGAAATAATAATTTAAAAAAATACACACTATAGTAAGAAAAACTGATTAACAAAAAGAAAAAGTATAAGAATGAGTAATATTAGAAGTAGCAGTCAAGTAAAAATTTTAAATATTTTCAGCATAAAGAGAGTAATTTATGTGATTATCTATAACAGATTGAAAATTAGAAGTCCATGAATACATGATGATGATTTATAGAGCAACAGTTAGTCAGTATAACTAAAATTATAAATTCAGATGAAACTTGTTCATGGAGATAAAACTTATCAGCATAATGGTTGCAGAAGATAAGTCATTTTTATTGCATAATTATGAGCTCTTGTATTAATTAAAACATTAATGAACTAATTAAAAATATACAATGAACACTTATATAAGTATGGCAGTCACTATCAAAATCAAGTAATAAAACATCATGTCTGATGATAAGGTGTGCTGACAATTTCTTCCTTCCAATGTAACACAGTGTGAAGAAGAAATTGTTATCTATGAGGCCTTGCAAACCAGTTCGTCCAGAAAATATACAAGTCTCTTCACCAAAGTTACAGTCACAGGGAAGATGAAAATATTACACACCAGCATGAAAAAATCAGCCAAACCTTTCCCAAAATGTTACACAATTAGGTAAACTGGTAAGATTTTTTTATATAATATATTTTTATTTATTTACCATTTATTCACTTTGTATACTAGCTGTAGTCCCCACCCTAGTCCCCTCCCAATCCCACCTTCCCTCCTTCCTCTCCTACTGTGCCCCCCCCCCCTTTGCACATCCTACTGATAGTTGAGGTCCTCCTCCCCTTCCTTCAGTCAAATAGCCTATCAGGTCTCATCAGGACTGTCTTTCATAGTCTCCCTCTATGGTCTGGTAAGGCAGCCCCACCCACCTCAGCAGGAGGGGATCAAAGAGACAGCCACCCAGTTCATGTCAAGGTCTTTTCAAAAACCAGTGTTTTAAATGTCAAAATATTTGAATCCCATTTAATGTTATATGTGACAAAAGTTGCCTTAATAAGTAGAAATATGATAAATGTAAAATTTTATTTATTTTTATTACAGTTTGTTCACTTTGTATCACAGATGTAGCCCCTCCCTAGTCCTCTTCTAATCCTGTCCTCTATCTCACTTCTCTTCCCATGACCCTCCCTAAGTCAACTGATAGAGGAGGTCTTCATCCCCTTCCCTCTGACCCTAGTCTATCAGGTCTCATCAGGACTGGCTGCATTGTCTTCCTCTGTGGCCTGTAAGGCTGCCCCTGCCCCCAGGGGGAGATGATCAAAGAGCCAGCCCCTGAATTCATGTCTGAGACAGCCATTGCTCCATTTACTAGGGACCCACTAGGAGACTGAGCTGCCATGGGCTACATCTGTGCAATGTTCTAGGTTATCTCTATGCCTGGTCCTTGGTTGGAGTATCAGTCTCAGAAAAGACCCCTGGGTCGAGATATTTTGGTTCTGTTGCTCTCCTTATCGAGCTCCTGTCCCCACCAGGTCTTTCTATCTCCCCCTACTTTCATAAGGTTCCCTGCATTCTGCCCAAAGTTTGGCTAGATGTCTCAGCATCTACTTCAATACCCTGCTGGGTAAAATCTTTATGAGGTCCTCTGTGGGAGGCTCCTGCCCTGTTCCCTATTTTCTCCCACTTCAGATGTCTATCACATTTGGATTTATGAATGAGAATTGATCATCTTACACAGGGTACTCTTTATTACTTAGCTTCTTTTAGATGTACAGATTTTAGTATGTTGATCCCATATTATGTGTCAAATACCCACTTATAAGTGAATATATAACATGTACGTCTTTCTTCTGGGATACCTCACTCAGAATGATCTTTCTACTTCCCACCATTTGCCTGCAAATTCCATGATTTCTTTGTTTTTAATTGCTTAGTTATATTCCACTGGGTGGGTAAATGTACCACAATTTCCGTGTCCATTTCTCAGTTGAGGGATATCTGGGTTGTTTCCAGATTCTGGCTGTAACAAATAAAGCTGCTATGAATATGGTTGAGCAAATGTCTTTGTTGTATACTTCAGCATATTTTGGATATATGCCTAGGAGTGGCATAGCTGGACCTTGAGGTAGTACTATTCCTAATTTTCTGAAGACACACCAGATAGATTTCCAAAGTGGTTGTACAAGTTTACTTTCCTTCCAGCAATAGAGAAGGGTTTCTGTTTTTCCACATCCTATCTAGCATGTGGTGTCACTTGAGTTTTTTATCTTAGCCATTCTGATAGGTGTAAGACAATATTTCAGGATCGTATTGAATTGCCTTTACCTGATGACTAAGGACTTTGAGCATTTCTTTAAGTGTTTCTCTGTCATTCAATAGTTTTCTACAGAGATTTCTCTGTTTATCTCTATGCCCCATTTTTTAAATTGGATTAATTTATCAGTTGCAGTTTAACTTTATATGTATATGTGTATATATACATATATATATGTATATATATATATACATATATATATGTATATATATATATGTATATATATATATATATTCTAGATATTAACCCTCTGTCAGATAGAGGTTTGGTGAAGATCCTTTCCCAGTCTCTAGGCTGTCATTTTGTTCTGATAACAGGATCCTTTGTTTCACAGAAGCTTTTCAGTTTCATGAGATCCTATGTATTTGTTGTTGATCTTAGAGCCCTTACTGTTGGTGTTCTGTTCAGGAAGTTGTCTGCTATGCCAGTGAGTTCAAAGCACTTCCCTACCTTTTCTTCTAACTGATTTAGTGTGTCTGGTTTTATGTTGTGGTCTTTGAACCACTTGGACTGTAGTCTTTTTTTTTTTTTTTTTCTTTTTAGTTACATTTTGTTAACTCTGTGTCCCAGCTGTATCCCGCTCCCTCATTCCCTCCCCAACCCCACACTTCCTCCCTGGTCTCCTCCCTGCCCCTTTCCAAGTCCCCTGATAGGGGAGGACCTCCTCCCCTTTCATCTGACCCTGTTTTATCAGGTATCTTCAGGGCTGGCTGCAAAGTCCTCCTCTGTGGCCTAACAGACTGCTCCTCCCCTGGGGTGGGGGTCAAACAGCCTGCCCTTGAGATCCTATTAGAAATAGTCCGTGTTCCCCTTACTTTGGAAAACTACTGTAGTCTTATACAGGGTGATAAATATGGATCTATTTGCGTTTTTCTACATATAGACAGCCAGTTCAAACAGCACCATTTGTTGAAGATGCTGTCTTTTCTCCATTGCATGATTTTGGCATCTTTGTTAAAAATCAGGTGTTCATAGCTATGTGGGTTGATTTCTTGGTCTTCTATTCAATTCCATTGATCCACTATTCTGTTTCTATGCCAGTACCATGCAGTTTTTATTACTGCTGATCTATAGTAACAGCTTGAGATATCCCCAGAAGACATTTTATTTTAAAAGATTGTTTTAGTTATTCTGGGTTTCTTGTTATTCCATATTAAGTTAAGAATTTTTTTCTTTTTTTTTTAATTTTTTATTTAACTTTTTTTTTCTTTTTTTTTATTTTATTTTATTTTTTTTTTTAGTTACATTTTGTTAACTCTGTGTCCCAGCTGTATCCTGCTCCCTCATTCCCTCCCCAACCCCACACTCCCTCCCTGGTCTCCTCCCTGCCCCTTTCCAAGTCCACTGATAGGGAAGGACCTCCTCCCCTTTCATCTGACCATGTTTTATCAGGTATCTTCAGGGCTGGCTGCAAAGTCCTCCTCTGTGGCCTAACAGACTGCTCCTCCCCTGGGGGGGGGGGTCAAATAGCCTGCCCTTGAGATCCTGTTAGAAATAGTCCGTGTTCCCCTTACTTTGGAAAACTACTTGGTTACTGAGCTACCACGGGCCACATCCGAGCAGAAGTTCTAGGTTATATCCATAGATGGTCCTTGGTTGAGTGTCAGTCTCAGAAAAGACCCTGTGCCCAGATATATTTGGTCCTTGTAGAGCTCCTATCCTTTCCATATCATACTAACTTCCCTTCTTTCATATGATTCCCTGCACTCTGCCGAGGGTTTGGTTATGAGTCTTAGTGTCTGCTTTGAAACACTGCTAGGTAGAGTCTTTCAGATGCCTTTTGTGGTAGACTCCTGTCATACGTTCAATGCACATCCCATTTGTCTTTCTAAATGAGGATTAATCACCTTTGCCTGTGTCCACTTTCTTGATTATCTTCTTTAGGTGTGTAGATTTCATTATGTTTATCATATCTTGTAGGTCTATATAAGTGAGTATATACCAAGTTTGTCTTTCTCCTTCTGGGATATTTCACTCAGAATGATCTTTTCTAGATCCCACCACTTGCCTGCAAATTTCATGATTTCCTCCTTTTTGATTGCTGAGTAGTATTCCATTGTGTAAAAATACCACAATTTCTGTATCCATTCCTCCGTTGATGGACATCTGGGTTGTTTCCAAGTTCTGGCTATTACAAATAAAGCTGCTACAAACATGGTTGAACAAATGTCCTTGCTGTGTACTTGAGCAAATTTTGGGTATATACCTAGGAGTTGTATAGCTGGGTCTTGAGGTAGCACTACTCCTAGAACATTGTACTTGAAGTCCTAGCCAGAGCAATAAGACAACTAAAGGAGATCAAGGGGATACAAATCGGAAAGGAAGAGATCAAAGTGTCACTATTTGCAGATGATATGATAGTATACATGAGCGACCCCAAAGATTCAACCAGAGAACTTCTTCAGCTGATAAACACCTTCAGCAAAGTGGCAGGATACAAAATCAACTCAAAAAAATCAGAAGCCCTCTTGTATACCAAAGACAAAAAGGCTGAGAAAGAAATTAGGGAAACAACACCCTTCACAATAGCCACTAATAACATAAAGTACCTTGGTGTGACTCTAACCAAGCAAGTGAAAGACCTGTTTGAGAAAAACTTCAAGTCTTTGAAGAAAGAAATTGAAGAAGATCTCAGAAGATGGAAAGATCTCCAGTGCTCATGGATTGGTAGGATTAACATTGTGAAAATGGCCATCCTGCCAAAAGCAATCTACAGATTCAATGCAATTCCCATCAAAATACCAACTCAATTCTTTACAGACCTTGAAAAAAAAAGATTTTCAGCTTCATATGGAGAAACAAAACACCCTGAATTTCCAAAACGATCCTGTACAACAACAGATCATCTGGAGGTACCTCCATTCCCGATCTCAAGCTGTACTACAGGGCAACAGTAATAAAAACTGCATGGTATTGGCATAGAAACAGAAAGGAGGATCAATGGAATCGCATAGAAGACCCAGAAATAAACCCACACACCTATGAATACTCAATATTTGACAAAGAAGCCAAATCCATTCAATGGAAAAAAGACAGCATCTTCAACAAATGGTGCTGGACCAACTGGATGTCTACATGCAGAAAAATGAAAATAGATCCATATTTATCACCCTGCACAAAACTAAAGTCCAAGTGGATCAAGGACCTCAACATAAAACCAGATACTCTAAATCAGCTGGAAAAAAAAGTGGGAAACAGCCTAGAACTCATTGGCACAGGAGACAACTTCCTGAACAGAACACCAACAGCACAGGCTCTAAGAGCAACAATCAATAAATGGGACCTCATGAAACTGAAAAGCTTCTGTAAAGCAAAAGACACTGTCATCAAAACAAATAGACAGCCTACAGATTGGGAAAGAATCTTCACCAACCCTTTATCTGATAGAGGGCTAATATCCAGTATATATAAAGAACTAAAGAAGCAGAAAAGCAACAAACCAAGTAATCCACTTAAAAAATGGGGAACAGAGCTAAACAGAGAATTCTCGAAAGAGGAACATCGAATGGCAGAGAAACACTTAAAGAAATGCTCAACCTCATTAGCCATTAGGGAAATGCAAATCAAAACGACCCTGAGATTTCACCTTACACCCCTAAGAATTTTTTTCAATATCTGTGAAGAATTGAATTGATAATTTGATGGGAATTCCATTGAATCTGTAGATTGCTTTTGGTAAGATGTCCATTTTTACTATGTTAATCCTACCAATCCATGAACATGGGAGATCTTTCAATCTTCTGATATCTTCTATTTCTTTCTTTAGAGACTTGGAGTTTTTCATACAGGTCTTTGACTTGCTTGGTTGGAGGCACACCATGGTACTTTATGTCTTTTGTGGACATGGTAAAGTGTGGAGTTTCTCTAGTTTCTATCTCAGCTCATTTATCTTTTGAATACAGGAGGGTTACTTATTTGTTTTTTTTTTTTTTTTTGAGTTAATTTTTTACACAGCCACTTTGCTAAAGGTGTTTATCAGCTGTAGGAGTTCCCTGATAGAATTTTTGGGGTCACTCATGTATAGTATCATATCATCTGCAAACAGTGATACTTTTAATTCTTCCTTTCCCATGTGAATCGCCTTGATCACCTTTAATTGTTTTATTGCTCTAGCAAGGACTTCAAGAACTATGTTGAAGAGAAATGGACAGTGATTTAGCCTTGCTTGTCCCTGATTTCAGTGGGATTGATTTAATTTTCTCTCCATTTTGTTTGATGTTGGCTATGGGCTTGCTGTATATTGCCTTTACTATGTTTAGGTATGTGACTTGTATCCCTGAACTCTCCAAGACTTTAAACATGAATGAGTGTTAGATTTGATCATTTTTATTTTTATTTTTTTAAGTATTAAAGGAGATGATGATGTGGGTTTTTTTTTCTTTTAGTGTGACTTTATGGTAGTTTACAATGATGGATTTACATATATTGTACCACCTCTGCTCGCCTGGGATGAAACCTACTTGGTCATTATGAATGCTGTCTTTTATGTGTTCCTGGATTCTGTTTGTGAGTATTTTGTTGAGTTTTTTGTTGTTGTTGTTGTTGTTTTGTGCTTTTTGTTTGTGTGTGTGTATATATTTGTGTGTGTGTTTTGTTTCTATGTTCATGAGGGAGATTGGCCTGAAATTCTCTTTCTTTTTTGGGTCTTTGTGAAGTTTAGGTACCAAAGTGACTGTAGCTTCACATGAGTTTGGTAATGTTCCTTCTGTTTCTATTTTGTGGGATAGTTTAAAGAGTATTGGTGTTAACTCTTCTTTGAAGGTCTTGTAGAATTCTGCACTGAAACCATCTGGCCCTGGACTTTTTTTGATAGGGAGACTATTGATGACTGCTTCTATATCCTTAGGGGACATAGGACTATTTAATTTATTTACCTGGTCTTGATTCAACTTTGGTAAATGGAATCTATCAAGAAAATTGTCCATTTCATTTAGATTTTCAAATTTTGTGGTATATAGGCTTTTGAAGTAAGACCTAATGATCATTTGGATTTCCTCAGGGTCTGTTGTTATTTCTTCCTTTTAATTTCTGATTTTTTTATTTGGATATTAACTCTCTGCCTTTTCATTAGTTTGGCTTAGGGTTTTTCTATCTTTTTTATTTTCTCAATGAACAAGCTCTTGGTTTCATTGATTCTTTGAATTGTTCTCATTGTATCTAATTTAATGATTTCATCTGAGCCATCTACTCCTCTTTGGTGTGTCTACTCCCCTTTTTCTAGGTCTTTCAGCTGAGCTATTAGGTTCCTTGTATAAGCTGTTTCCAATTTCTTTATGAAGACATTTAATCCTATAAACTTTCCTCTTAGCACTGCTTTCATTGTGTCCCATAAGTTTGGGTATGTTTTACCTTCATTTTCATTGAATTCTAGGAAGTCTTTAAATTATTTCTTCTCTTACCCAATTCTCATTGAGTAGTGAGTTGCTCACTTTTCATGTTTGTGTAGGATTTTTGCTATATCTGTTGTTATTAAGGTCTAGTATTAGTCCATGTTGGTCTGATAGGATACAAGGTATTATTTCAATCTTCTTGTATCTGTTAAGGCATGCTTTGTGACAAACTACATGGTCTAGTGTGGAGAAGGTTCTATGAGGTGCTGAGAGGAAGGTAAGTTCTTTGGTGTTTGGGTAAAAAGTTCTGTAGATGTCTGCTAGGTCCATTTGTTTCATGACTTCCGTTAGAGTCATTTTTCTTTGTTTAATTTCTGTTTTGTTGACCTGTCTTTTGTTGAGAGTAGGGTGTTGAAGTCTCTCACTATTAATATGGGAGGGGGGGTCTATGTGTGGTTTAACTTTTATTAATGTCTGTTTTGCAAATGTGGGTGCCCTTGTATTTGGGGCATAGATGTTCAGAATTGCGATGTCTTCTGGGCGGAATTTTAATTGATGAATATTAAATTACCTTTCCCATTCTTTTTTATTAATTTGCATTGGAATTCTGTTTTATTAGATACTATCTTGGCCACTCCTGCTTACTTCTTGAGTCCATTTGCTTGGAAAACCATCTTCCAGCCCTTTATTCTCAGGTAATGTTACTCTTTTTAATTTGGTTGTGTTTCTTGCATGCAACAGATTGTTGGATCTTGTTATGTATCCATTCTGTTAGTCTGTGTCTCTTTATTGGAGAGTTGAGTGCATTGATATTGAGAAAGACTAATTACCAGTGGCTGTTAGTCCTTTTATTTTGATGTTGGTTGTGCTAGTATATTTGTATACTTGGTTATTTTTAGATTGGCTGTAGTGATGTTATTTATTTCCTGTGGTTTCCTTAATGTAGTTAGCTCTCTTTGGTTGTATTTTTCCTCCCAGTATCTTCTTTAAGACTGGATTTGTGGGTAGGTATTGTTTAATTTTTTTTCATTGAATATCTTGTTTTGCCCATATGTGATGATTGAGAGTTTTGCTGGGTATAGTAGCCTGGGCTGACATCAGTGTTCTCTTAGGGTCTGCATGATATGTGTCCAGGCTATTCTGGCTTTCATAGTCTCTGTTGACAAGTCAGGTTTGATTCTGATGGGTTTGCCATTATATGTTACTTGGCCTTTTCCCTTGCAGCTTTTAGTATTTTTTCTTTGTTCTGTATACTTACTGTTTTGATATTTATGTGACAGAAGGATTTTTTTCAGGCATATTTTTTTAGGTGTTCTGTAGGCCTCTCATATGCTTATAGACCTCTCCTTCAAATTGGAAATTTTTTTTTATGGTTTTGTTGGGTCATGGAGAGGGAAATATTCTTTTTCCTCTATTTCTATTATTCTTAGGTTTTGACTTTTCATGTTGTCTTAGATTTCCTGGGTGGTTTTTGTCAGGAATTTTTTAGATTTAACCTTTTCTTTGACTGATACATCAATTTCTTCCTTTGTATCTTCCAAACCTGAGATTCTTTCTTCCATCTCTTGTAGTCTATTGGTTATGCTTACCTCTGTACTTCCTAAGTTCCTATGTTTCTTCCCTAAGTTCTTCCTCTCCATAATTTTCTACATCTGTTTTCTTTAATTTTTCCATTTTCCATTCTATCTTCAGATCTTGAACCACTTTGTTGATTTCCTTCATCTGTCTGACTGTATTTTCCTGTGTTTCCTTGAATCCCTTCACCTGTTTGTTTGAATATTCCTCTGTTTGTTTTATTTCTTTCAGTGATGTAATTATTTCCTCTCTGAAGGCCACAACCTCTTTGGCTGCATCTTCCTGTATTTCTTTATGGTTGGCCATAATCTGTTTGAGTTTATCTTCCTCTATTTCTTTATGGATTTTTTTGTTTCCTCCATTATTCATAATCTGTTTGACTTTATCTTCTATTTCTTTATGTACTTTATTTGTTTCCTCCATTATCCTCTTCATAAGCATATATGTAAGGTTGTTTTCTTGAATTTCACTCATGTTAGGGTGTCCAGGGCTATTTGCCCCTGGATAACTGGGTTCTGGAGATGCATATTGCTTTGGGTTTTGTTGGTTGTGTTTTTAGGCTGGCCTCTACCATTCTGGCTGTCTCAGGTTTTGGCTGTCAGTTTCTGGGGTCTGCTGGAATCCTGGGATGTGAAGAATCCCCTTGGCAGGAAGATGGTTGTTCCTGAAGGAGGTCTCCTCAGCTTTTGGGGGATGGTCACCAAATGGTCAGTGCTTCTCAGGAATTTTCACAGCTAACCTCACGTGTATGGACCTGTGTGGTAGCTACAGTTGCTGGTAGTCAGGAAGGGCTCTCCTTTCATCAGGAGCAGTTCTGGAGACAGCTGTCCTCCCTCTGGATTTCTTACTCTGAATTTAGTGAGCTTCTGATGCTGCTCTTTCATTGTGTTTGCTGGGTGCAGCCCTCTTAAAGAACCAGGGAACCCCAAGTTTTGGTCAGTTTAGCTAGGGAGACAGGTTGTTCCTTGGAGCAATGTCTGGGAGGTGATCCTTTGGATCCCAGGCTTCTGTAGGTCTGAGGTTGGAACTCTGTGCCCTATTACCCAAGCTGTAATCAATGGCAGGTGAGCCCAGCACTTAGGCATGCAGCAGGAGGATAGAGGCTGGAGCCTGGGGAAACTTGGGAACTTTTCTGGGGATTTGCTGGGTGTGTTGAGGTTGGACCTGATGTTTCCCCCACCATAAGGTCTCAACAGGCAGACCTAGTCTGTGGTATTTTGGGGTCCACAGTTCAGTTTGGTATGGTGAGTAGAGCATGCAGGTGCAGATGAGTGGCTCAGCGCTGGCAACTGGGCAACTGCAGGAACCTGGGAACTGTTCCCCGGAGTTGGGATGGGGGAGTCCGGCTAAGTGCACTGAGTTTGGACTTGATGTTTCCTTCACCGTGGGATTTCCTCCCTATAAAGAAACCCAGTCTCCGATGTTTTGGGACACAAAGTTCTGTCTAGGATGGTGAGTCAGGCACTCAGGTTAGTCTCTGGTGTGGGGGATGAGAGCCTGCTGGAACCAGAGACCTTTTTCAGGCATTGTCTGTGTGACCTTAGGTTGGCCAGTCCCAATTTCTTCCTTCACTGTGGTGTTATGTCTCAACTGGAAATTCCAGTCTCCGGTGTTATGGGGCCCACAGTTCAGTGTGGGATGGTGACCAGAACACACAGGAATGTGGATTGAGCAACTGCCAGGACCCAGGAACTCTTCCAGGGTTTAGATGGGTGACCTGAGAATGGACCCGATTGTTTCCCACACTGTGGGGTTTCCTCTCACCTGGGAAACAGAATTGCTGGTGTTTTAGAGCCCAGAGTTCGTTCTGTTGGTTGTTGTGCAGTCACTGCTGACCTGCTCATCAGACACAGTGTCCTTTCTGTGCTGCCATCTTTGATCTGTCCCAATAAAATTTTTATAGACTTTGAGGAAATATTATAAAGCCATTTGAACTTAAATTAAATATTAAATTACATTTTAAGTATTGTTTATCAAGTATCAGAGAAAAGATAATTTAATTGCTCTTACAATTTATTATGTACCTCTAACAAAGTAAGTATTTTAATGTGTGGAAATTTATAAAGAAAAGTGACTAACTCCAACATTCATTTAATATGAAATTTAGACTTCCAATTTCTTCATGGATGTTAAATTTAAAGTGTACTCTTGAGATAAAAAGACAGAAGTGTATTTGCTAAGGGAATATCAGGCAGGGTGTATCTGAACACAGTAAAAATAATAGGTTATTATGCTCTGAAAATATTTTATATATTAAATTACAATGGTGGTTTCAATAGAAATAATCTCACCTCCCACAGACTCATATGTGTGAATATTTTAACCATAGGAACTGGCACTATTAGAACGTGTGGCCTTGTTGGAATACATGTGGCCTTGTTGGAAGAAATATGTCACTATGCAGGTGGATTTTGAGGTCGCCTATGCTCAAACTATACCCAGTGTGACACATAGTCTTCTGCTACCTGTGGATAAATATGTAGAACTCTCAGCTCCTTCTCTAGCACCATGTTTGCCTGCATGCCACCAAGTTTCCTGTCATGACAATAATAAACAAACTCTCTGAATTTTTAAGCCAGCATCAGTTAAATGTTTTGAGACCTAATAGGTTATGGTCAGGTGGAAGGGAGGGAGGATATCCCCTATTGTTAACTGGGAGGGACATAGGAAGAGAAAGAGGGAAGGTAGGTGGGCTTAGGAGGGGGTGGAGGAGGGGGTTACAGCTAGGATACAAGGTAAATAAATTGTAATAGATAAAAAAAATTATTTAATTAGGGTTCCAAGATAGCGGCAAGCAGAGTGCACCATTTTGGAGAGGCAGAGGACATGAATCTCTGAAATTGGTGACTGGAGAGACAATCGAAACTAGAATTTGGACTTTTGGGCTTTCTAAAGGAGAGGGGACACCACAGAAGCGTGGAGTGCTTGTAGATTTAGACTGGGCATGGACCTCACTGGGAGCAAAGTGGGGCGCTTCCCTTGTCTGGGCCTCCTGAATGGGAAACCTGCACACAGCACCAGGTAGCTGAGTGCAAAGCTCACAGCCTGGGGATTAAGACAGCAGAGACAGTGCTCAGGCCTCTTAGCACAGCCTGGTGAACAACACCCCTCAGACACATGTCCTAGGAGCCCATACCCCAGGCCCCACCTAGGGCCCGCTTGCCAAGCTCCAGACCCGCTGAACGTCCCCTCCCCCCACCCTGCGGTATGTCATCCCGCCACAGGAAGCGCAGGGAGCTCAGGTCCCTCCTGCCAGAACACACCCACCACCGGAAATTCCTCCCTGCAGTAGTATGCACACCTCTGGAAACCCAGTCACACCAGAGCACACACAACCCCGGAAACCCTACCACACTGGCAAGCACCCACTGCCAGTGCCAGAGCACAGGCCCAACCACAGAGTGTCAACCACAGAGACTCAGTTCTGCAATACAATACTTCCTGGATCCCAAATCCACAAAGCTCAGTGCCTGGGACCCAAAACAGCAGAGACAGGGCTTCAGGCCCCTCAGCGGCTGCAGAGAACTGTAACCACCCACTGAACACCACCCCTCAGAGCACACATTTGAGGAAGTCATGCCCCGCCTAATGCCCTCTTGCCGAGCTCTGGACCCTTGGAGTGCACTCCCCACCACCACCACCAGGCTGTGCTGGAGTGCACACACCACCAGAGCACATGCCCAAAGAGTGCTATCCACAGAGACTCAGATCCACAGTACAATCCTTCCTAGATCTCAAGTCTGCAAGTGGCATTACTGACTACAGAGGGCTGCCCAGCCAGTGATTGTATGGGCCATCCAACCCCTCAGTGGCAAATAACCAGCTGAATAGCCACCAAAGCCTAGCAGACCTGCAAAAGCAATACACACCCACAATCTTCAACAGTGCTTTCTATCTCTTAAGTGCCTGCAACACCTTCAGTGCCTGCAAGGCACCCCTCTTACACACTGAAGGCCTCTTCATTCTCCAACACCCTGCAACCTTAGGACAAACCTACAAGCAAACATTCAATCACAGGCTACCCCACATTTGCCTTTCTGTGCCTGCCAACTTTCCTCCTACAAGTATAGCTGAATCACCAGCGCACACACTGAACCCACTGGACCTCCCTCATTTTCCTGAAGAATTCTCCAGACACCAGAGAAAGACTCATCTGATCTGCAGAATCTAGGAACAAACAGTGAACACTATGGATAACCAAATGGCCAGGGGTTGGCGAAAGAGCACAACCAACGTAAATCAAGATATCTTGGCTTCTCCGGCAACCTCCAAAATTAATGGATACTCCAACTCATCAGAAACACAAGAAAATGATTTTAAAGCTATGATTATCCAGTTATTTGAGGCACATAAAGAGGAAACCAACAAATCTCTCAGAGAAATAGCCATACAGATTCAAAGAGTTAAAGAGGAAACAAATAAATCTCTCAAAAATTTGGCCTCCCAAATGGAAACAAAGAAAAACAAAGTGAACGAAGCTCTTAAGCTCTTAAAGAAACACAGGCAAATATAGCCAAACAAATGGAGGCAGAAATAGTGGCATTAAGAGAGGAAAAAAAACAAACAAACAAAAAAAAAATAGAGAGCATCTTGGAGACAAAGGAATCCACATTCAAACAGATGAAAGAAATGTTGCAAGGCATGAAAACAGAATTAGAATCAATAAAGAAAACACAAACAGAGAAAACACTGGAAATGGAGAACTTAGAGAAAAGAGAAGGAACTACAAATGTAATCATCACTAATAGAATACAAGAGATGGAAGAGAGAATCTCCGGTGCTGAAGATACACTCGCAGAAATTGATACTTCTCTGGCTTGTCCTGCAGGCTGGTCAAACAGGGTCCACCTGAAAGAAGGAGTGAAAATTGGGGGACAGAGACATGAAGAATGGATACAAAAAAGATTCCTGATCAAGTCTCAGTTTACTAAATGTGCAAGCAACACTTATAAAGCAAAGGGTACAAGCAAATTTTTTCACAATAGCAACACTTCTGTGCCACCTGGCAAGGCATGCAGGAATTCATTCAAGGTTACACAAAGTTTGCTGTCTGATTCCCAAGGTTGCAGGGAGCTTGCTATCTACTTCTCAGGCTCAGAGCACCCTGCCTGCAGAGACTGCCAAGGACAGTCTCTGAGAAATGAAACTATGGATAAGACCTGCATCTGCTAAGGCCAGGAGGCAGAATTCCAATTATCAGACTTCTTCAGTTCCCCCTTCTTTGTTTTATGGAGAGCCTGTATTAGGTTGGTGAAATGTGCATTTTTCTCTTACCCATCATCAAGGTCTTGGATGTGATTTTCAGGAGCCTCCGTCTTAGGTTGGAAAAAAAAAAAAACAAAACAATCTGAGCACAAGGGTCTCTCCTGAGACTGATACTCCAACAAAGGACTATGCATGGAGATAAGCTAAGACCCCTGCACAGATGTAGCCCATGGCAGTTCAGTATCCAAGTGGGTTCCACTGTAATAGGAACAGGGACTGTCTCTGACATGAACTGATTGGCCTGCTCTTTAATTACCTCCCCCTGAGGGGGAAGCAGCATTACCAGGCCACAGAAGAAGACACTGCAGCCACTCTTGATGAGACCTAATTGACTAGGATCAGAAGGAAGGAAAAGAAGACCTCCCCTATCAGTGGACTTGGGGAGGGGCATGCATGCAGAGGGTGGAGGAAGGGAGGGATTGGAATAGGAAGAGGGAGGGAACCACAGGAGGGATACAAAGTCAATAATGTGTAATTAATAAAGAAAAAAAAAACACAATTGCATGCTTACCTGTCATTGACTTACCTCCATATCAAACGGGGTTGTTAGAGATCTTTAATTTAAATTCATGCAACTGTACTTGTATGCGTTGAAGTTCTTGAAAAAGGAACTGTAACACACAAGGAAGGCAGGCACAGGTCAACAAACCCATGCTGGCCATGCCCACAAGTGTCAGTCCCCACTTAAGCACAGAGTCAAAGAATGGAAAATGCCTCCTGAAGCTAGTAAATATATCCCAGGATGTATTGGCCAATTCCAACGTAGGTTCCTTGGCAGATTTTATGTCATGGATATTATTTCTCATCATTAACATGTCCAATAAAAAGGTTTTGCTAGACCAAATACCAGCACGTGATTCTGAGCCTGAGTCCAATTAAATTTTGTTTTTTACCAAGAATCAGAAACCCTAACAGAAATAATAACAAAAGCAGGTTAACAACTAATACTAAAAGATCATTATTATCAGCATTAACACAATTAGTTAAGATTGCAATATACACATTTAATCGAATAGGTATCATTGTTTTTAAAATAGCTTACTACAATGTTTCCAAATTGCAGTAAATAAGGAGGATTAACACATGTCAAAACAAAAGTATACTTGATTAATTTAGCAAAGCTATTTGCATTCCCAGAGAGAATGCCTATATATCCCAAGGTAGCCCTCAATTTCCATACATAGGTTTGCCAGTTTTTATTTGAAGTCCTCCAAAGTCCAGCACTAACAGCTTTTTATAAAACAAAAGAATTTTGACTGCCTTTATCAGAAGCCAATTTCTTTATACCCTTAACGATAGACCAGTCCACGACTCTAAATGCAGGGTCATTGTCCCAGGAGTAGATAGTGGGCATTTCTCCAATGCATCTTATCCAAGGAACCATTAGTCGAGGACAAGTGCGTTGATCCTCTTTCTGACAGGGTGGGTAACTCATTGGAGATATAATACTGTCATTCTTAACTCTGGTAGGAAGGGACAATAATATCCCTCCAATGTTCCACTTTGCCTGGTTGCAAAGGGAAGCTTGAACTGCCACCCCAACTTTGGAGTGGTAGGCATTCCGACCTATGACCTGGACAGGGGAGACTGGTAAGCAGTCCTGATGAATACTTTCTCTGGTAAAGCAAAGAGGATGACATCTTCTTATTCCTGAAAATTTAAGAGTCTGTTTTGCATTCCTTCAAAAGCAGGAAAAGCCAGCAGCCAAGTGTTGTTGACATAAACAAGGACTTCTGGATTACCGTAGGAAACTGGATATAGTAAAGGTGGATCAGGAACATAAGTCCAATCAGCAGTCATCTTGACTGGAGGGGTCTTCATTGACATCATTATTATTTTCAAGAGAAAACTCCTCATCCATTTGTCAGACCAGACATTCCAGTAGCCATTAAGCTGCATCATTTTCCTGTGAAAAAACACAGACAGCTACTCTTCCCCATATGAGTACAGGGATGGGTCCATGCCATTGATTTGTTAAAGGATCCCTCCATTTTACTTTAGCAAAAGTTTTTTTTCGTTTGTTTGTTTGTTTGTTTGTTTTTGTATGACAAAATCTATCTGCTGCAGATTTATTATGCTTATCCAAATTTAAACAATTCAGAATGAAAAGAACATGATTAAGATGATTCTTAGGTGTTCAGGGAAGTAGCTCCCCATTCTTTGTTTTTTTTTTTTTTTCTCAATATTGGTGACATATTTTATTTACATGCCCCGAAGGCATCACTATGCCTCAGTTATAGATCTGTAATTTGTGCTTTTTTTATTCTTCAGGTTTTTATTATTTATTATTTTTTTATTATTTTTTTCTTTTTAGTTACATTTTGTTAACTCTGTGTCCCAGCTGTATCCCGCTCCCTCATTCCCTCCCCAACCCCACACTCCCTCCCTGGTCTCCTCCCTGCCCCTTTCCAAGTCCACTGATAGGGGAGGACCTCCTCCCCTTTCATCTGACCCTGTTTTATCAGGTATCTTCAGGGCTGGTTGCAAAGTCCTCCTCTGTGGCCTAACAGACTGCTCCTCCCCGGGGGGGGGGGGGGGGTCAAACAGCCTGCCCTTGAGATCCTGTACCACAAAAGGCATCTGAAAGACTCTACCTAGCAGTGTTTCAAAGCAGACACTAAGACTCATAACCAAACCCTCGGCAGAGTGCAGGGAATCATATGAAAGAAGGGAAGTTAATATGATATGGAAAGGATAGGAGCTCTACAAGGACCAAACATATCTGGGCACAGGGTCTTTTCTGAGACTGACACTCAACCAAGGAC